>NC_048593.1:41982712-42035212 GCF_013265735.2 Oncorhynchus mykiss
ACTTCTGTGAAATCAAACTGTCCACTTAGGAAGCAACACTGATTGACAATACATTTCACATGCTGTTGTGCAAATGGAATAGACAACAGGTGGAAATTAAAGGCAATTAGCAAGACACCCCCAATAAAGGAGTGGTTCTGCAGGTGGTGACCACAGACCACTTCTCAGTTACTATGCTTCCTGGCTGATGTTTTGGTCACTTTTGAATGCTGGCAGTGCTTTCAGTCTAGTGGTAGCATGAGACGGAGTCTACAACCCACACAAGTGGCTCAGGTAGTGCAGCTCATCCAGGATGGCACATCAATGCGAGCTGTGGCAAGAAGGTTTGCTGTGTCTGTGAGCGTAGTGTCCAGAGCATGGAGGCGCTACCAGGAGACAGGCCAGTACATCAGGAGATGTGGAGGAGGCCGTAGGAGGGCAACAACCCAGCAGCAGGACCGCTACCTCCACCTTTGTGCAAGGAGGAGCAGGAGGAGCACTATCAGAGCCCTGCAAAATGACCTCCAGCAGGCCACAAATGTGCATGTGTCTGCTCAAACGGTCAGAAACAGACTCCATGAGGGTGGTATGAGGGCCCGACATCCACAGGTGGGGGTTGGGCTTACAGCCCAACACCGTGCAGGACGTTTGGCATTTGCCAGAAAACACCAAGATTGGCTAATTCGCCACTGGTGAACTGTGCTCTTCACAGATGAAAGCAGGTTCACACTGAGCACATGTGACAGACGTGACAGTCTGGAGACGCCGTGGAGAACGTTCTGCTGCCTGCAACATCCTCCAGCATGACCGGTTTGGCGGTGGGTCAGTCATGGTGTGGGGTGGCATTTCTTTGTGGGGCCGCACAGCCCTCCATGTGCTCGCCAGAGGTAGCCTGACTGCCATTAGGTACCGAGATGAGATCCTCAGACCCCTTGTGAGACCATATGCTGGTGCGGTTGGCCCTGGGTTCCTCCTAATGCAAGACAATGCTAGACCTCATGTGGCTGGAGTGTGTCAGCAGTTCCTGCAAGAGGAAGGCATTGATGCTATGGCTCGCCCATTCCCCAGACCTGAATCCAATTGAGCACATCTGGGACATCATGTCTCGCTCCATCCACCAACGCCACGTTGCACCACAGACTGTCCAGGAGTTGGCGGATGCTTTAGACCAGGTCTTGGAGGAAATCCCTCAGGAGACTATCCGCCACCTCATCAGGAGCATGTCCAGGCGTTGTAGGGAGGTCATACAGGCACCTGGAGGCCACACACACTACTGAGCCTCATTTTGACTTGTTTTAAGGACATTACATCAAAGTTGGATCAGCCTGTAGTGTGGTTTTCCACTTTAATTTTGAGTGTGACTCCAAATCCAGACCTCCATGGGTTGATAAATTGGATTTCCATTGATTGATTTTTGTGTGATTTTGTTGTCAGCACATTCAACTATGTAAAGAAAAAAGTATTTAATAAGAATATTTAATTCATTCAGATCTAAGATGTGTTATTTTAGTGTTCCCTTTATTTTTTGAGCAGTATATATATATATACACACAGTGTTGTAACAATGTACAAATGAGTACACAAAGGAAAATAAATAAGCATAAATATGGGTTGTATTTACAATGGTGTTTGTTCTTCACTGGTTGCCCTTTTCTCGTGGCAACAGGTCACAAATCTTGCTGCTGTGATGGCACACTGTGGAATTACACCCAGTAGATATGGGAGTTTATCAAAATTTGATTTGTTTTCAAATTATTTGTGGATCTGTGTAATCTGAGGGAAATATGTCTCTCTAATATGGTCATACATTGGGCAGGAGGTTAGGAAGTGCAGCTCAGTTTCCACCTCATTTTGTGGGCAGTGTGCACATAGCCTGTCTTCTCTTGAGAGCCATGTCTGCCTACGGTGGCCTTTCTCAATAGCAAGGCTATGCTCACTGAGTCTGGAAATTGTCAAAGCTTTCCTTAAGTTTGGGTCAGTCACAGTGGTAAGGTATTCTGCCACTGTGTACTCTCTGTTTAGGGCCAAATAACATTCTAGTTTGCTCTGCTTTTTTGTTAATTCTTTCCAAGTAATTATCTTTTTTGTTTTCACATGATTTGGTTGGGTCTAATTGTGCTGTTGTCCTGGGGCTCTGTAGGGTGTGTTTGTGTTTGTGAACAGAGCCCCAGGAACAGCTTGCTTAGGGGACTCTTCTCCAGGTTCTCTCTGTAGGTGATGGCTTTGTTTTGGAAGGTTAGGGAATCGCTTCCTTTTAGTTGGTTGTAGAATTTAACGGCTCTTTTCTGGATTGTGATAATTAGTGGGTATCGGCACATTATTTGGTGTTCTACGTTGTACACGGAGGATATCTACATGCAGTCTCAATTTGGTGTTTGTCCCATTTTGTCTGTCTGTCTGTCTGTCTCTCTCTCTCTCTCTCTCTCTCTCTCTCTCTCTCTCTCTCTCTCTCTCTCTCTCTCTCTCTCTCTCTCTCTCTCTCTCTCTCTCTCTCTCTCTATCCCTCTCTCTCTCCCTATCCCTCTCTCTCTCCCTCTCTCTCCCTACTTCTCCGTCTCTCTCTCTCTCTCTCTCTCTCTCTCTCTCTCTCTCTCTCTCTCTCTCTCTCTCTCTCTCTCTCCTTACTTCTCTCCCTACCTCCCTCTCTCTCTCTCCATCGCAATCTCTCTCCCTCCCTCTCTTTCTCCATCGCACTCACTCCCTCTCTCCCTCTCTCTCTCCCCTCTCCCTCTCTCTCTCTCCATCGCACTCTCTCTCTCCCTCCCTCTCTCTCCATCGCACTCACTCCCTCTCTCCCTCTCTCTCTCCCCTCTCCCTCTCTCTCTCTCCATCGCATTCTCTCTCTCTCTCTCTCCCTCTCTCTCCATCACACTATCTCCCTCTCTCCCTCTTTCTCTCTCACTCGCTCACTCTCTCTCTATTGCTCTCGCTCTACTACCTCTCTCCCTCTCTGCGACCTCCGCAACCTCCCCCACATATTGACAGGTAGAGCATGAACCAGGAGTAGAACATCCCTTACGTTTGGGTCAGTCACAGTGGTCAGCTATTCTGACACTCTATACTCTCTGTTTAGGTACAGAGAGCTGCACACGCGCTCTCTCTCTCTGTCTCTCTCTCTCTCTCTCTCTCTCTCACTCTCTCTGTCTCTCTATATTTTTTTCTTCTCTCCTGTAACAGCACGTGGCCTACACACAGCACATCACTAATGAGATGAGAAACTCAGTTCGGCCATGGGTTGAAATGTGTGTGTGTGCACGTGTGCGTGTAATGCATTTTATTTAACATTTGTAAATGTCAGCCGGTCCATAGTTTTCTAGAAAGGCCTTAGGACCCTTTCACACGTCCAGTTCTCACACACAGAGACACACAGAGACACACAGAGACACACAGAGACACACACACATACAGAGACACACACACAGAGACACACAGAGACACACACACAGAGACACACAGAGACACACACACACTCAGACACACACACACACACACACACACACACACACACAGAGACACACACACACACACACACACACACACACACACACACACACACACAACACACACACACACAGAGACACACACACACTCAGACACACACACAGACACACAGACACAAAAGACACACACACAGACACAAAAGACACATACACAGAAACACACACACAGACACTATACAAGGCAGTTGTAGTGCAGTCCGAGATAGGCGGAGATAGTGCAGTCTGAGATAGGCGGAGATAGTGCAGTCTGAGATAGGCGGAGATAGTGCAGTCTGAGATAGGCGGAGATAATGCAGTCTGAGATAGGCGGAGATAGTGCAGTCTGAGATAGGCGGAGATAGTGCAGTCTGAGATAGGCGGCGATAGTGCAGTCTGAGATAGGCGGAGATAGTGCAGTCTGACAGAGGGGGAGATAGTGCAGTCTGAGATAGGCGGAGATAGTGCAGTCTGACAGAGGGGGAGATAGTGCAGTCTGAGATAGGCGGAGATAGTGCAGTCTGAGATTAGGAGATAGTGCAGTCTGAGATTAGGAGACAGTGCAGTCTGAGAGAAGGGGAGACAGTGAAGTCTGACAGAGGCGGAGATAGTGCAGTCTGAGATAGGCGGAGATAGTGCAGTCTGAGATAGGCAAAGATAGTGCAGTCTGAGAGAGGGGGAGATACCGCTTAGAACGGAAATAGTGCAGTATGAGATAGGTGGAGATAGTGTAGTCTGAGACAGGCGGAGATAGTGCAGTCTGAGATAGGGGAAGATAGTGCAGTCTGAGATAGGCGGAGATAGTGCAGTCTGAGACAGGCGGAGATAGTGCAGTCTGAGATAGGGGAAGATAGTGCAGTCTGAGATAGGCGGAGATAGTGCAGTCTGAGATAGGCGGAGATAGTGCAGTCTGAGATAGGCGGAGATAGTGCAGTCTGAGACAGGCAGAGATAGTGCAGTCTGAGATAGGCGGAGATAGTGCAGTCTGAGACAGGCGGAGATAGTGCAGTCTGAGATAGGCGGAGATAGTGCAGTCTGAGATAGGCGGAGATAGTGCAGTCTGAGACAGGCGGAGATAGTGCAGTCTGAGATAGGCGGAGATAGTGCAGTCTGAGATAGGCGGAGATAGTGCAGTCTGAGACAGGCGGAGATAGTGCAGTCTGAGATAGGCGGAGATAGTGCAGTCTGACAGAGGGGGAGATAGTGCAGTCTGACAGAGGGGGAGATAGTGCAGTCTGAGATAGGCGGAGATAGTGCAGTCTGAGATAGGCGGAGATAGTGCAGTCTGACAGAGGGGGAGATAGTGCAGTCTGACAGAGGGGGAGATAGTGCAGTCTGAGATAGGCGGAGATAGTGCAGTCTGAGATAGGTCCCCTAAGCAAGCTGGTCCTGGGGCTCTGTTCACAAACACAAACACACCTTACAGAGCCCCAGGACAACAGCACAATTAGACCCAACCAAATCATGAGAAAACAAAAAGATAATTACTTGACACATTGGAAAGAATTAACAAAAAAACAAAGCAAACTAGAATGCTATTTGGCCCCAAACAGAGAGTACACAGTGGCAGAATAACTGACCACTGTGACTGACCCAAACTTAAGGAAAGCTTTGACAATTTCCAGACTCAGTGAGCATAGCCTTGCTATTGAGAAAGGCCACCATAGGCAGACATGGCTCTCAAGAGAAGACAGGCTATGTGCACACTGCCCACAAAATGAGGTGGAAACTGAGCTGCACTTCCTAACCTCCTGCCCAATGTATGACCATATTAGAGAGACATATTTCCCTCAGATTACACAGATCCACAAAGAATTCGAAAACAAATCCAATTTTGATAAACTCCCATATCTACTGGGTGAAATTCCACAGTGTGCCATCACAGCAGCAAGATTTGTGACCTGTTGCCACGAGAAAAGGGCAACCAGTGAAGAACAAATACCATTGTAAATACAACCCATATTTATGCTTATTTATTTTATAGTGTGTCCTTTAACCATTTGTACATTGTTAAAACACTGTATATATATAATATGACATTTGTAATGTCTTTACTGTTTTGAAACTTCTGTATGTGTAATGTTTACTGTTAATTTTCATTGTTTATTTCACTTTATATATTCACTTTATATATTATCTACCTCACTTGCTTTGGCAATGTTAACACATGTTTCCCATGCCAATAAAGCCCTTGAATTGAATTTAATTGAATTGATAGGCGGAGATAGTGCAGTCTGAGATAGGCGGAGATAGTGCAGTCTGAGATAGGCGGAGATAGTGCAGTCTGACAGAGGGGGAGATAGTGCAGTCTGAGATAGGCGGAGATAGTGCAGTCTGACAGAGGGGGAGATAGTGCAGTCTGAGAGAGGGGAGATAGTGCAGTCTGAGATAGGCGGAGATAGTGTAGTCTGAGAGAGGGGGAGATAGTGCAGTCTGAGAGAGGGGGAGATAGTGCAGTCTGAGATAGGCGGAGATAGTGCAGTCTTAGATAGGCGGAGATAGTGCAGTCTGACAGAGGGGGAGAGAGTGCAGTCTGACAGAGGGGGAGATAGTGCAGTCTGACAGAGGGGGAGATAACGCTTAGAGCGGAGATCCAAATCAAATCAAATTTGATTGGTCACATACACATGTTTAGCAGATGTTATTGCAGGTGTAGCGAAATGCTTGCGTTTCTAACAGTGCAGTAATATCTAACAACACACAATTCACAACAATACACACACATATAAAGAGAAGGAATGGAATTAACAATATATAAATATTTGGACTAGCGATGTCGGAGCGGCATCTATACAGTAGAATAGTATAGAATACAGTATATACATATGAGATGAGTAATACATAGACTAAGATACAGTAGAATAGTATAGAATACAGTATATACATATGAGATGAGTAATACATAGACTAAGATACAGTAGAATAGTATAGAATACAGTATATACATATGAGATGAGTAATACATAGACTAAGATACAGTAGAATAGTATAGAATACAGTATATACATATGAGATGAGTAATACATAGACTAAGATACAGTAGAATAGTATAGAATACAGTATATACATATGAGATGAGTAATACATAGACTAAGATACAGTAGAATAGTATAGAATACAGTATATACATATGAGATGAGTAATACATAGACTAAGATACAGTAGAATAGTATAGAATACAGTATATACATATGAGATGAGTAGTACATAGACTAAGATACAGTAGAATAGTATAGAATACAGTATATACATATGAGATGAGTAATACATAGACTAAGATACAGTAGAATAGTATAGAATTCAGTATATACATATGAGATGAGTAATACATAGACTAAGATACAGTAGAATAGTATAGAATACAGTATATACATATGAGATGAGTAATACATAGACTAAGATACAGTAGAATAGTATAGAATACAGTATATACATATGAGATGAGTAATACATAGACTAAGATACAGTAGAATAGTATAGAATACAGTATATACATATGAGATGAGTAATACATAGACTAAGATACAGTAGAATAGTATAGAATACAGTATATACATATGAGATGAGTAATACATAGACTAAGATACAGTAGAATAGTATAGAATACAGTATATACATATGAGATGAGTAATACATAGACTAAGATACAGTAGAATAGTATAGAATACAGTATATACATATGAGATGAGTAGTACATAGACTAAGATACAGTAGAATAGTATAGAATACAGTATATACATATGAGATGAGTAATACATAGACTAAGATACAGTAGAATAGTATAGAATACAGTATATACATATGAGATGAGTAATACATAGACTAAGATACAGTAGAATAGTATAGAATTCAGTATATACATATGAGATGAGTAATACATAGACTAAGATACAGTAGAATAGTATAGAATACAGTATATACATATGAGATGAGTAATACATAGACTAAGATACAGTAGAATAGTATAGAATACAGTATATACATATGAGATGAGTAATACAAGATATGTAAACAGTATTAAAGTGACTAGTGTTCCATTATTTAAAGTGGCCCGTGATTCAAGTCAATGTATATAGGGCAGCAGCCTCTAATGTGCTAGTGATGGCTATTTAACAGTCGGATAGCCTCTTAGTCCCAGCTTTGATGCACCTGTACTGACCTCCCCTTCTGGATGGTAGCAGGGTGGTGTTGGGCAAGTGGCTCGGGTGGTTGTTGTTCTTGATGCTCTTTTTGGCCTTCTTGTGACATCGGGTGCTGTAGGTGTCATGGAGGGTAAGTAGTTTGCCCCCAGTGATGCGTTGTGCAGACCACACCACCCTCTAGAGAGCCTTGCGGTTCAGGGCAGTGAAGTTGCCGTACCAGGCGGTGATACAGCCCAAAATTATGCTCTCAATTGTGCATCTTGTAAAGTTTGTGAGGGTTTTAGGTGCCAAGCCAAATTTCTGCAGCCGAGGTCTGTGATGTGCCCAGGATCTTAGATCTTTCCACCTTCTCCACTGCTGTCCCGTCGATGTGGATAGGGGAGTGCTCCCTCTGTTGTTTCCTGAAGTCCACAATCAGCTCCTTTGTTTTGTTGACGTTGAGTGAGAGGTTATTTTCCTGGCACCACACTCAGAGGGCCCTCACTTCCTCCCTGTAGGCTGTCTCGTCATTGTTGGTAATCAAGCCTACTACTGTTGTGTCGTCTGCAAACTTGATGATTGAGTTGGAGGCGTGGCCATGCAGTCATGGGTGAACAGGGAGTACAGGAGGGGGCTGAGCACGCACCCTTGTAATTTCTCTTAGTCAACACAATGTGGAGGGTGACATGGTAGGGGAGAGAGGGAGAAAGAGAGGGAGGAGGAGGAGAAGGGGAGGAAGAGGAGGAGGAAGAGGAGGATGTGAGAGAGAGGAAGATGCAGAATGGAGAGACCAGAAAAAAAAGGGTGAAAACATCTCTGACATTGACAGAGGCATCGCCTGCTACTTGCCCAACAGTCCCTCCCTTCATTCAACTTGTGTTCAGTGGTAACGAGCCTCAGCAAGACTGTCGGGGTACACACCAAGGTAAGCAGGAGATGTGTCACAGTGCATAGTATGAACACACTAACATCTCTGACATTGACAGAGGCATCGCCTGCTACTTGCCCAACAGTCCCTCCCTTCATTCAACTTGTGTTCAGTGGTAACGAGCCTCAGCAAGACTGTCGGGGTACACACCAAGGTAAGCAGGAGATGTGTCACAGTGCATAGTATGAACACACTAACATCTCTGACATTGACAGAGGCATCGCCTGCTACTTGCCCAACAGTCCCTCCCTTCATTCAACTTGTGTTCAGTGGTAACGAGCCTCAGCAAGACTGTCGGGGTACACACCAAGGTAAGCAGGAGATGTGTCACAGTGCATAGTATGAACACACTAACATCTCTGACATTGACAGAGGCATCGCCTGCTACTTGCCCAACAGTCCCTCCCTTCATTCAACTTGTGTTCAGTGGTAACGAGCCTCAGCAAGACTGTCGGGGTACACACCAAGGTAAGCAGGAGATGTGTCACAGCGCATAGTATGGATACACTAACACATACATGCAAAAGAGACAGACAGAGAGAGCGAGAGAGAGAGAGAGATGCAGGTGCTACTGTGCTCTCTTCCCCCTCTCTCGCACTCTCTCTCCCCTCGATCTCCCCCCTCACCCTCTTTCTCTCGCCATCTCTCTCGCTCTACTACCTCTTCCTACTCCCCCCACCCCTCACTCCTAGAAAGAAATAACCCTTTCACTGCTGTACCTCTCCCTTTCTCGCCCCCCTCTCTCCCCCCTCGCACTCTCTCTCCCCTCTCCCCCCCACCAACTCTCCCTCCCCCTCTCCCTCCTTCTTTCTCTGCCCCCTTTCTCTATCCCCCCCTCACCCTTTCTCCCTCCCCACTCTCCTTCTCTCTCCCCCCTCTCTCCCATTCTCTCAGCCAACAAAGCATGCACCACAGGATGAAGAGATGATCCAGAAATAGTCTTTGTCTTTAAATAACTATGAATGAACAACGGTTTGAGCCTAAAATACATCCACATAGAACACTATCCAAGCTGTATCACATCCAGCGTACTCTGTGATTGGGAGTCCCATAGGGCGGCTCACAATTGGCCCAGCGTCCTCCATGATTGGGAGTCCCATAGGGCGGCTCACAATTGGCCCAGCGTCCTCCGTGATTGGGAGTCCCATAGGGCGGCTCACAATTGGCCCAGCGTCGTCCAGGTTTGGCCGGTTTAGGCCGTCATTGTAAATAAGAATTTGTTCTTAACAGACTTGCCTAGTTAAATAAAGGTAAAATAAAAAAATAAAAATAAAATAAATAAATAAAACTAGCTACAAGCTCTGTTTGGATACCACACAGGCCTTTCCAGGTGTGTGTGTGTGTGTGTGTGTGTGTGTGTGTGTGTGTGTGTGTGTGTGTGTGTGTGTGTGTGTGTGTGTGTGTGTGTGTGTGTGTGTGTGTGTTTACCACCATAGCTGGATAATTCATTTCTTTTTTGCGCTACACAATAAACTTCATGAGAACAGAGTCAGCCCTCGAATGCAAGCTAGCTAATGTCAGCTAACGTTAGCTTGAAAATCAGATTTGAAATGAGCTAGCTAGCTAATGTCAATCCCATTGAGCACATCTGGGACCTGTTGGATCGGAGGGTGAGGGCTAGGGCCATTACCCCCAGAAATGTCCGGGAACTTGCAGGTGCCTTGGTGGAAGAGTGGGGTAACATCTCACAGCAAGAACTGGCAAATCTGGTGCAGTCCATGAGGAGGAGATGCACTGCAGTACTTAATGCAGCTGGTGGCCACACCAGATACTGACTCTTACTTTTGATTTTGACCCCCCCTTTGTTCAGGGACACATTATTCAATTTCTGTTAGTCACATGTCTATGGAACTTGTTCAGTTTATGTCTCAGTTGTAGAATCTTGTTATGTTCATGGAAATATTTACACATGTTAAGTTTGCTGAAAATAAACGCAGTTGACAGTGAGAGGACATTTCTTTTCTTGCTGAGTTTAGCTACATCCTATCAAGCCTATCTGATTTGTTTGGTTAGCTAGCTAGATTAGTAGCCAATGCCATGGCAAGCCTGCTGGAATTAAGCTAGCTAGCCTGTTATGCTAGTGACGACACTAAACATTTAGCTAGCAAGCAAGCTAAATACATGTCTCTGGCTGACACTGGCAGGAGTATAGGGTAACGTTAGTTACCGCGTGGTGATGGTGAATTACATTATTTCTTCATCATCTTGCTAGCTAGTTATCTAGCAAGTTTGTAGCCGACGGACTTTCTGCTAATTCTAGCTAGCTGGCTAGCTATTAGCCCACCATGCACTCATCCACACACACTCTAAATAAAATACTGTAGTCAGTGGCCCAATAAATAAAATGAGATAACAAAACTGTGCTGAACTTAATTTAAAACGAGAGAAAATATAAGTTTAATAGATGTTTAGAAATAAAACTGCTCACACACACACACATTTAGATTGGCTGAAATCCAGAAACCAAACTAAACCGCACATCACATCACAACTGTTGCTACCAGACTCTGGATATTATTGCTAAATACTGAACAATTTAAACACTTGTTCCCCAAAAATCCCCCCTTTCCTGATACACGTGGAAATATAAATATAATAAACATGTGTAAATATAATAAACATGTGTAAATATAATAAACATGTGTAAATATAATAAACATGTGTAAATATAATAAACATGTGTAAATATTGAACTATAAATGGTGTCTTCCTGTATTATACTGATGCTACAATGTGTATTCTATTCTACTGAGCCATTTACTTTATGTTCGTAGTCTTATCTTTCATTAGTTCTTATTGTTGTTGCATTGTCCTAAAGGAACATGCTAGTAAGCATTCATTTGGACAGTGTAGCCTGTAAATATGACTAATACACTTGACACGGAGTTACAGTAGAATGTGAACAACCAGGAGATGGTGGAAACATTAATTGAGATTAAATGAATGCTAATTTCAATATATACACATGTGGGAATTGCATAGAAAAAATTGATATTTTTGTTGTTGTTGTTTCCAAATCATTTTGAAATAAATAGAAAGAAAATAAACAGGTTTCTATTTTCTTCTATTTTATAAATAGACAGACCATAAACAGTATGTTGGCAACCAAAACAGGCCTCTGTGAAACATTGAAACAAAATACAGTTCCAAATGACATCCTAAATACAGTATGAGCGTGTTCAAAATGACATCCTAAATACAGTATGAGCGTGTTCCAAATGACATCCTAAATACAGTATGAGCGTGTTCCAAATGACATCCTAAATACAGTATGACCGTGTTCCAAATGACATCCTAAATACAGTATTGCCGTGTTCCAAATGACATCCTAAATACAGTATGAGCGTGTTCCAAATGACATCCTAAATACAGTATGACCGTGTTCCAAATGACATCCTAAATACAGTATGACCGTGTTCCAAATGACATCCTAAATACAGTATGACCGTGTTCCAAATGACATCCTAAATACAGTATGACCGTGTTCCAAATGACATCCTAAATACAGTATGAGCGTGTTCCAAATGACATCCTAAATACAGTATGAGCGTGTTCCAAATGACATCCTAAATACAGTATGACCGTGTTCCAAATGACATCCTAAATACAGTATTGCCGTGTTCCAAATGACATCCTAAATACAGTATGAGCGTGTTCCAAATGACATCCTAAATACAGTATGACCGTGTTCCAAATGACATCCTAAATACAGTATGACCGTGTTCCAAATGACATCCTAAATACAGTATGACCGTGTTCCAAATGACATCCTAAATACAGTATGACCGTGTTCCAAATGACATCCTAAATACAGTATGACCGTGTTCCAAATGACATCCTAAATACAGTATGAGCGTGTTCCAAATGACATCCTAAATACAGTATCGCCGTGTTCCAAATGACATCCTAAATACAGTATGACCGTGTTCCAAATGACATCCTAAATACAGTATGAGCGTGTTCCAAATGACATCCTAAATACAGTATGACCGTGTTCCAAATGACATCCTAAATGCAGTATGACCGTGTTACAAATGACATCCTAAATACAGTATGACCGTGTTCCAAATGACATCCTAAATACAGTATGACCGTGTTCCAAATGACATCCTAAATACAGTATGACCGTGTTCCAAATGACATCCTAAATACAGTATTGCCGTGTTCCAAATGACATCCTAAATACAGTATGACCGTGTTCCAAATGACATCCTAAATACAGTATGACCGTGTTCCAAATGACATCCTAAATACAGTATGACCGTGTTCCAAATGACATCCTAAATACAGTATGAGCGTGTTCCAAATCACATCCTAAATACAGTATGAGCGTGTTCCAAATGACATCCTAAATACAGTATCGCCGTGTTCCAAATGACATCCTAAATACAGTATGACCGTGTTCCAAATGACATCCTAAATACAGTATGACCATGTTCCAAATGACATCCTAAATACAGTATGACCGTGTTCCAAATGACATCCTAAATACAGTATGACCATGTTCCAAATGACATCCTAAATACAGTATGACCGTGTTCCAAATGACATCCTAAATACAGTATGACCATGTTCCAAATGACATCCTAAATACAGTATGACCGTGTTCCAAATGACATCCTAAATACAGTATGTCCGTGTTCCAAATGACATCCTAAATACAGTATGTCCATGTTCCAAATGACATCCTAAATACAGTATGACCGTGTTCCAAATGACATCCTAAATACAGTATTGCCGTGTTCCAAATGACATCCTAAATGCAGTATGACCGTGTTCCAAATGACATCCTAAATACAGTATGACCGTGTTCCAAATGACATCCTAAATACAGTATGACCGTGTTCCAAATGACATCCTAAATACAGTATCGACGTGTTCCAAATTACATCCTAAATACAGTATGACCGTGTTCCAAATGACATCCTGAATACAGTATGACCGTGTTCCAAATGACATCCTAAATACAGTATGCTTGTGTTCCAAATGACATCCTATAGGGTCCTAGGACTAAAGTAGTGCACCAAATAGGGAAAAGGGAGCCATTTTGGTACTCATCCTATGTGTGTTTGAGTGTTTTCCGGTTTTGGATGTTGAATAATTCACATGTCCTGGTTTCAGAGAGTCATCCCGACTGGATGACTCCATCTGCTGCCCTTTTTATAGGGAAAGACTGAGTAGATGTTTGTCTGAAGGCTACACCAACCAGGATAGACCAGGAACTACTGTCCAATACACACAGAATCAGTTAAGGACTGTCTTTGGTCTGATAGGCTACACCAACCAGGAACTACTGTCCAATACACACAGAATCAGTTAAGGACTGTCTTTGGTCTGATAGGCTACACCAACCAGGAACTACTGTCCAATACACACAGAATCAGTTAAGGACTGTCTTTGGTCTGATAGGCTACACCAACCAGGAACTACTGTCCAATACACACAGAATCAGTTAATGACTGTCTTTGGTCTGATAGGCTACACCAACCAGGAACTACTGTCCAATACACACAGAATCAGTTAATGACTGTCCATTGTCTGATAGGCTACACCAACCAGGAACTACTGTCCAATACACACAGAATCAGTTAAGGACTGTCTTTGGTCTGATAGGCTACACCAACCAGGATAGACCAGGAACTACTGTCCAATACACACAGAATCAGTTAAGGACTGTCTTTGGTCTGATAGGCTACACCAACCAGGAACTACTGTCCAATACACACAGAATCAGTTAAGGACTGTCTTTGGTCTGATAGGCTACACCAACCAGGAACTACTGTCCAATACACACAGAATCAGTTAAGGACTGTCTTTGGTCTGATAGGCTACACCAACCAAGATAGACCAGGAACTACTGTCCAATACACACAGAATCAGTTAAGGACTGTCTTTGGTCTGATAGGCTACACCAACCAGGAACTACTGTCCAATACACACAGAATCAGTTAAGGACTGTCTTTGGTCTGATAGGCTACACCAACCAGGAACTACTGTCCAATACACACAGAATCAGTTAAGGACTGTCTTTGGTCTGATAGGCTACACCAACCAAGATAGACCAGGAACTACTGTCCAATACACACAGAATCAGTTAAGGACTGTCTTTGGTCTGATAGGCTACACCAACCAGGAACTACTGTCCAATACACACAGAATCAGTTAAGGACTGTCTTTGGTCTGATAGGCTACACCAACCAGGAACTACTGTCCAATACACACAGAATCAGTTAATGACTGTCTTTGGTCTGATAGGCTACACCAACCAGGAACTACTGTCCAATACACACAGAATCAGTTAAGGACTGTCTTTGGTCTGATAGGCTACACCAACCAGGAACTACTGTCCAATACACACAGAATCAGTTAATGACTGTCTTTGGTCTGATAGGCTACACCAACCAGGAACTACTGTCCAATACACACAGAATCAGTTAAGGACTGTCTTTGGTCTGATAGGCTACACCAACCAGGAACTACTGTCCAATACACACAGAATCAGTTAATGACTGTCTTTGGTCTGATAGGCTACACCAACCAGGAACTACTGTCCAATACACACAGAATCAGTTAAGGACTGTCTTTGGTCTGATAGGCTACACCAACCAGGAACTACTGTCCAATACACACAGAATCAGTTAAGGACTGTCTTTGGTCTGATAGGCTACACCAACCAGGATAGACCAGGAACTACTGTCCAATACACACAGAATCAGTTAAGGACTGTCTTTGGTCTGATAGGCTACACCAACCAGGAACTACTGTCCAATACACACAGAATCAGTTAATGACTGTCTTTGGTCTGATAGGCTACACCAACAAGGAACTACTGTCCAATACACACAGAATCAGTTAATGACTGTCTTTGGTCTGATAGGCTACACCAACCAGGAACTACTGTCCAATACACACAGAATCAGTTAATGACTGTCTTTGGTCTGATAGGCTACACCAACCAGGAACTACTGTCCAATACACACAGAATCAGTTAATGACTGTCTTTGGTCTGATAGGCTACACCAACCAGGAACTACTGTCCAATACACACAGAATCAGTTAAGGACTGTCTTTGGTCTGATAGGCTACACCAACCAGGAACTACTGTCCAATACACACAGAATCAGTTAAGGACTGTCTTTGGTCTGATAGGCTACACCAACCAGGAACTACTGTCCAATACACACAGAATCAGTTAAGGACTGTCTTTGGTCTGATAGGCTACACCAACCAGGATAGACCAGGAACTACTGTCCAATACACACAGAATCAGTTAAGGACTGTCTTTGGTCTGATAGGCTACACCAACCAGGAACTACTGTCCAATACACACAGAATCAGTTAATGACTGTCTTTGGTCTGATAGGCTACACCAACCAGGAACTACTGTCCAATACACACAGAATCAGTTAATGACTGTCTTTGGTCTGATAGGCTACACCAACCAGGAACTACTGTCCAATACACACAGAATCAGTTAATGACTGTCTTTGGTCTGATAGGCTACACCAACCAGGAACTACTGTCCAATACACACAGAATCAGTTAATGACTGTCTTTGGTCTGATAGGCTACACCAACCAGGAACTACTGTCCAATACACACAGAATCAGTTAAGGACTGTCTTTGGTCTGATAGGCTACACCAACCAGGATAGACCAGGAACTACTGTCCAATACACACAGAATCAGTTAAGGACTGTCTTTGGTCTGATAGGCTACACCAACCAGGAACTACTGTCCAATACACACAGAATCAGTTAATGACTGTCTTTGGTCTGATAGGCTACACCAACCAGGAACTACTGTCCAATACACACAGAATCAGTTAATGACTGTCTTTGGTCTGATAGGCTACACCAACCAGGAACTACTGTCCAATACACACAGAATCAGTTAATGACTGTCTTTGGTCTGATAGGCTACACCAACCAGGAACTACTGTCCAATACACACAGAATCAGTTAATGACTGTCTTTGGTCTGATAGGCTACACCAACCAGGAACTACTGTCCAATACACACAGAATCAGTTAAGGACTGTCTTTGGTCTGATAGGCTACACCAACCAGGAACTACTGTCCAATACACACAGAATCAGTTAAGGACTGTCTTTGGTCTGATAGGCTACACCAACCAGGAACTACTGTCCAATACACACAGAATCAGTTAAGGACTGTCTTTGGTCTGATAGGCTACACCAACCAGGAACTACTGTCCAATACACACAGAATCAGTTAAGGACTGTCTTTGGTCTGATAGGCTACACCAACCAGGAACTACTGTCCAATACACACAGAATCAGTTAAGGACTGTCTTTGGTCTGATAGGCTACACCAACCAGGAACTACTGTCCAATACACACAGAATCAGTTAAGGACTGTCTTTGGTCTGATAGGCTACACCAACCAGGATAGACCAGGAACTACTGTCCAATACACACAGAATCAGTTAAGGACTGTCTTTGGTCTGATAGGCTACACCAACCAGGAACTACTGTCCAATACACACAGAATCAGTTAATGACTGTCTTTGGTCTGATAGGCTACACCAACCAGGAACTACTGTCCAATACACACAGAATCAGTTAATGACTGTCTTTGGTCTGATAGGCTACACCAACCAGGAACTACTGTCCAATACACACAGAATCAGTTAATGACTGTCTTTGGTCTGATAGGCTACACCAACCAGGAACTACTGTCCAATACACACAGAATCAGTTAATGACTGTCTTTGGTCTGATAGGCTACACCAACCAGGAACTACTGTCCAATACACACAGAATCAGTTAAGGACTGTCTTTGGTCTGATAGGCTACACCAACCAGGATAGACCAGGAACTACTGTCCAATACACACAGAATCAGTTAAGGACTGTCTTTGGTCTGATAGGCTACACCAACCAGGAACTACTGTCCAATACACACAGAATCAGTTAATGACTGTCTTTGGTCTGATAGGCTACACCAACCAGGAACTACTGTCCAATACACACAGAATCAGTTAATGACTGTCTTTGGTCTGATAGGCTACACCAACCAGGAACTACTGTCCAATACACACAGAATCAGTTAATGACTGTCTTTGGTCTGATAGGCTACACCAACCAGGAACTACTGTCCAATACACACAGAATCAGTTAAGGACTGTCTTTGGTCTGATAGGCTACACCAACCAGGAACTACTGTCCAATACACACAGAATCAGTTAAGGACTGTCTTTGGTCTGATAGGCTACACCAACCAGGAACTACTGTCCAATACACACAGAATCAGTTAAGGACTGTCTTTGGTCTGATAGGCTACACCAACCAGGAACTACTGTCCAATACACACAGAATCAGTTAAGGACTGTCTTTGGTCTGATAGGCTACACCAACCAGGAACTACTGTCCAATACACACAGAATCAGTTAAGGACTGTCTTTGGTCTGATAGGCTACACCAACCAGGAACTACTGTCCAATACACACAGAATCAGTTAAGGACTGTCTTTGGTCTGATAGGCTACACCAACCAGGATAGACCAGGAACTACTGTCCAATACACACAGAATCAGTTAAGGACTGTCTTTGGTCTGATAGGCTACACCAACCAGGATAGACCAGGAACTACTGTCCAATACACACAGAATCAGTTAAGGACTGTCTTTGGTCTAATAGGCTACACCAACCAGGAACTACTGTCCAATACACACAGAATCAGTTAAGGACTGTCTTTGGTCTGATAGGCTACACCAACCAGGATAGACCAGGAACTACTGTCCAATACACACAGAATCAGTTAAGGACTGTCTTTGGTCTGATAGGCTACACCAACCAGGAACTACTGTCCAATACACACAGAATCAGTTAATGACTGTCTTTGGTCTGATAGGCTACACCAACCAGGAACTACTGTCCAATACACACAGAATCAGTTAATGACTGTCTTTGGTCTGATAGGCTACACCAACCAGGAACTACTGTCCAATACACACAGAATCAGTTAAGGACTGTCTTTGGTCTGATAGGCTACACCAACCAGGAACTACTGTCCAATACACACAGAATCAGTTAAGGACTGTCTTTGGTCTGATAGGCTACACCAACCAGGATAGACCAGGAACTACTGTCCAATACACACAGAATCAGTTAATGACTGTCTTTGGTCTGATAGGCTACACCAACCAGGAACTACTGTCCAATACACACAGAATCAGTTAAGGACTGTCTTTGGTCTGATAGGCTACACCAACCAGGATAGACCAGGAACTACTGTCCAATACACACAGAATCAGTTAAGGACTGTCTTTGGTCTGATAGGCTACACCAACCAGGAACTACTGTCCAATACACACAGAATCAGTTAAGGACTGTCTTTGGTCTGATAGGCTACACCAACCAGGAACTACTGTCCAATACACACAGAATCAGTTAAGGACTGTCTTTGGTCTGATAGGCTACACCAACCAGGAACTACTGTCCAATACACACAGAATCAGTTAAGGACTGTCTTTGGTCTGATAGGCTACACCAACCAGGAACTACTGTCCAATACACACAGAATCAGTTAATGACTGTCTTTGGTCTGATAGGCTACACCAACCAGGAACTACTGTCCAATACACACAGAATCAGTTAAGGACTGTCTTTGGTCTGATAGGCTACACCAACCAAGATAGACCAGGAACTACTGTCCAATACACACAGAATCAGTTAAGGACTGTCTTTGGTCTGATAGGCTACACCAACCAGGAACTACTGTCCAATACACACAGAATCAGTTAATGACTGTCTTTGGTCTGATAGGCTACACCAACCAGGAACTACTGTCCAATACACACAGAATCAGTTAATGACTGTCTTTGGTCTGATAGGCTACACCAACCAGGAACTACTGTCCAATACACACAGAATCAGTTAAGGACTGTCTTTGGTCTGATAGGCTACACCAACCAGGATAGACCAGGAACTACTGTCCAATACACACAGAATCAGTTAAGGACTGTCTTTGGTCTGATAGGCTACACCAACCAGGAACTACTGTCCAATACACACAGAATCAGTTAATGACTGTCCATGGTCTGATAGGCTACACCAACCAGGATAGACCAGGAACTACTGTCCAATACACACAGAATCAGTTAAGGACTGTCTTTGGTCTGATAGGCTACACCAACCAGGAACTACTGTCCAATACACACAGAATCAGTTAAGGACTGTCTTTGGTCTGATAGGCTACACCAACCAGGAACTACTGTCCAATACACACAGAATCAGTTAATGACTGTCTTTGGTCTGATAGGCTACACCAACCAGGAACTACTGTCCAATACACACCGAATCAGTTAAGGACTGTCTTTGGTCTGATAGGCTACACCAACCAGGATAGACCAGGAACTACTGTCCAATACACACAGAATCAGTTAAGGACTGTCTTTGGTCTGATAGGCTACACCAACCAGCAACTACTGTCCAATACACACAGAATCAGTTAATGACTGTCTTTGGTCTGATAGGCTACACCAACCAGGAACTACTGTCCAATACACACAGAATCAGTTAATGACTGTCTTTGGTCTGATAGGCTACACCAACCAGGAACTACTGTCCAATACACACAGAATCAGTTAATGACTGTCTTTGGTCTGATAGGCTACACCAACCAGGAACTACTGTCCAATACACACAGAATCAGTTAATGACTGTCTTTGATCTGATAGGCTACACCAACCAGGAACTACTGTCCAATACACACAGAATCAGTTAAGGACTGTCTTTGGTCTGATAGGCTACACCAACCAGGAACTACTGTCCAATACACACAGAATCAGTTAAGGACTGTCTTTGGTCTGATAGGCTACACCAACCAGGAACTACTGTCCAATACACACAGAATCAGTTAAGGACTGTCTTTGGTCTGATAGGCTACACCAACCAGGAACTACTGTCCAATACACACAGAATCAGTTAAGGACTGTCTTTGGTCTGATAGGCTACACCAACCAGGAACTACTGTCCAATACACACAGAATCAGTCAAGGACTGTCTTTGGTCTGATAGGCTACACCAACCAGGATAGACCAGGAACTACTGTCCAATACACACAGAATCAGTTAAGGACTGTCTTTGGTCTGATAGGCTACACCAACCAGGATAGACCAGGAACTACTGTCCAATACACACAGAATCAGTTAAGGACTGTCTTTGGTCTAATAGGCTACACCAACCAGGAACTACTGTCCAATACACACAGAATCAGTTAAGGACTGTCTTTGGTCTGATAGGCTACACCAACCAGGATAGACCAGGAACTACTGTCCAATACACACAGAATCAGTTAAGGACTGTCTTTGGTCTGATAGGCTACACCAACCAGGAACTACTGTCCAATACACACAGAATCAGTTAATGACTGTCTTTGGTCTGATAGGCTACACCAACCAGGAACTACTGTCCAATACACACAGAATCAGTTAATGACTGTCTTTGGTCTGATAGGCTACACCAACCAGGAACTACTGTCCAATACACACAGAATCAGTTAAGGACTGTCTTTGGTCTGATAGGCTACACCAACCAGGAACTACTGTCCAATACACACAGAATCAGTTAAGGACTGTCTTTGGTCTGATAGGCTACACCAACCAGGATAGACCAGGAACTACTGTCCAATACACACAGAATCAGTTAATGACTGTCTTTGGTCTGATAGGCTACACCAACCAGGAACTACTGTCCAATACACACAGAATCAGTTAAGGACTGTCTTTGGTCTGATAGGCTACACCAACCAGGAACTACTGTCCAATACACACAGAATCAGTTAATGACTGTCTTTGGTCTGATAGGCTACACCAACCAGGAACTACTGTCCAATACACACAGAATCAGTTAAGGACTGTCTTTGGTCTGATAGGCTACACCAACCAGGAACTACTGTCCAATACACACAGAATCAGTTAAGGACTGTCTTTGGTCTGATAGGCTACACCAACCAGGAACTACTGTCCAATACACACAGAATCAGTTAATGACTGTCTTTGGTCTGATAGGCTACACCAACCAGGAACTACTGTCCAATACACACAGAATCAGTTAAGGACTGTCTTTGGTCTGATAGGCTACACCAACCAAGATAGACCAGGAACTACTGTCCAATACACACAGAATCAGTTAAGGACTGTCTTTGGTCTGATAGGCTACACCAACCAGGAACTACTGTCCAATACACACAGAATCAGTTAATGACTGTCTTTGGTCTGATAGGCTACACCAACCAGGAACTACTGTCCAATACACACAGAATCAGTTAATGACTGTCTTTGGTCTGATAGGCTACACCAACCAGGAACTACTGTCCAATACACACAGAATCAGTTAAGGACTGTCTTTGGTCTGATAGGCTACACCAACCAGGATAGACCAGGAACTACTGTCCAATACACACAGAATCAGTTAAGGACTGTCTTTGGTCTGATAGGCTACACCAACCAGGAACTACTGTCCAATACACACAGAATCAGTTAATGACTGTCCATGGTCTGATAGGCTACACCAACCAGGATAGACCAGGAACTACTGTCCAATACACACAGAATCAGTTAAGGACTGTCTTTGGTCTGATAGGCTACACCAACCAGGAACTACTGTCCAATACACACAGAATCAGTTAAGGACTGTCTTTGGTCTGATAGGCTACACCAACCAGGAACTACTGTCCAATACACACAGAATCAGTTAATGACTGTCTTTGGTCTGATAGGCTACACCAACCAGGAACTACTGTCCAATACACACAGAATCAGTTAATGACTGTCCATGGTCTGATAGGCTACACCAACCAGGAACTACTGTCCAATACACACAGAATCAGTTAATGACTGTCTTTGGTCTGATAGGCTACACCAACCAGGAACTACTGTCCAATACACACAGAATCAGTTAAGGACTGTCTTTGGTCTGATAGGCTACACCAACCAAGATAGACCAGGAACTACTGTCCAATACACACAGAATCAGTTAAGGACTGTCTTTGGTGTTTTCTCTCTCTCCCTTCTCTTTTTTGTTCTTTCTCATATTTTCTCTTTTTATTGTCTCTCTCACTTGCTATTTGTCCCTCCCCTTCCCTATCTCTAGCTCCCTCCCTCTCTCTCTTTCCCTATCTCTAGCTCCCTCCCTCTCTCTCTTTCCCTATCTCTAGCTCCCTCCCTCTCTCTCTTTCCCCATCTCTATCTCCATCTCTATCTCTTTCCCTCTAGCTCCCTCCCTCTCTCTCTTTCCCTATCTCTATCTCCATCTCTATCTCTTTCCCTCTAGCTCCCTCCCTCTCTCTCTTTCCCTATCTCTATCTCCATCTCTATCTCTTTCCCTCTAGCTCCCTCTCACTCTCTCTTCCCCCCACCCTCTTTCCCTCTCTCTCTTTCCCCATCTCTATCTCCATCTCTATCTCTTTCCCTCTAGCTCCCTCTCACTCTCTCTTTCCCTATCTCTATCTCCATCTCTATCTCTTTCCCTCTAGCTCCCTCTCACTCTCTCTTTCCCTATCTCTATCTCCATCTCTATCTCTTTCCCTCGAGCTCCCTCCCTCTCTCTCTTTCCCCATCTCTATCTCCATCTCTATCTCTTTCCCTCTAGCTCCATCTCACTCTCTCTTCCCCCCACCCTCTCTCTCTCTCTCTTTCTACCTCCCTATCTTTCTCCTCTCCTCTCCTCAGCCTCTCAACTCTTTACTTCCCTCCTTCTCTCTCTTTCTACCTCCCTCTCCCTCCATTTCCCTCCCTCTTTCTCTTTCTATCTATCTCCCTCCCTCTCTCTTTTGACCTCACTTTCTCTCTCCTCTCCTCCCTCCCCCCTCCCTCTCAACTCTCTCTCCATCTCCCCTCTCTCTATCTCTCTTTCTCCCTCTCCCTCTCTCTCTTTCTCACTCTCTCTGATCTCTCAACAGTAAATTAATCTGTAACTCGTGATGAGAGGACAGGAATGGACACACAGAGCAGAAATCACTTCAGTTAATTTTCCCCACTAATCATCCGCTCAAGTTAAAGTTCCCAAAATAGATTAGAACTCTGAATCCCGTGGAGAATCTACGTAAGACATTTTCAAAGTACATAAGAAGTTATAACAATGTCCTCAGGGTGACACAAAACTACCTAGCATAATGACAAAGTAATGATGAATATAATGATAAATAAAACTTTATAATACAGATATCACATAGACATACAGTACCAGTCAAATGTTTGGACACACCTATTCATTCAAGTGTTTTTCTATATTTTTACTATTTTATACATCGTAAAATAATAGTGAAGACATCAAAACTATGAAATAACACATATGGAATCATGTAGTAACCAAAAAAAGTGTTAAACACGCCCTGACAATAGAGAGCCCTTGGTTCTCTATGGTGTTGTAGGTCAGGGTTCTAGTTTTCCTATTTCTATGTTGGTGTGCTTGGTATGGTTCCCAATTAGAGGCAGCTGATTATCGTTGTCTCTAATTGGGGGATCATACTTAAGTTCTCCATTTTTCCCACCAGCAAAGCAACCCTACACCAACACCTCCACCTCCATGCTTCACGGTGGGAACCACACATGCGGAGATCATCCATTCACCTACTCTGCGTCTCACAAAGACATGGCGGCTGGAACCAAAAATCTCAAATTTGGACTCATCAGACAAAAGGACAGATTTCCACAGGTCTAATGTCCATTGCTTGTGTTTCTTGGCCCAAGCAAGTCTCTTCTTAGTATTGGTGTTCTTTAGTAGTGGTTTCGTTGCAGCAATTTGACTATGAAGGCCTGACTCACACAGTTTTCTCTGAACACTTTTTTGGTTACTACATGATTCCATATGTGTTATTTCATAGTGTTGATGTCTTCACTATTATTCAACAATGTATAAAATAGTAAAAAATAAAGAAAAACCCTTAAATGAGTAGGTGTGTCCAAACTTTAGACTGGTACAGTATATTCTATATCATTTTAATGCACTCAACACATCAACCGTGGGGGGGCAGGTAGCCTAGTGGTTAGAGACAGGTAGCCTAGTGGTTAGAGGCAGGTAGCCTAGTGGTTAGAGGCAGGTAGCCTAGTGGTTAAAGTTAAAGTTAAAGAGACAGGTAGCCTAGTGGTTAGAGACAGGTAGCCTAGTGGTTAGAGACAGGTAGCCTAGTGGTTAGAGACAGGCAGCCTAGTGGTTAGAGACAGGCAGCCTAGTGGTTAGAGACAGGTAGCCTAGTGGTTAGAGACAGGTAGCCTAGTGGTTAGAGACAGGTAGCCTAGTGGTTAGAGGTAGGTAGCCTAGTGGTTAGAGGTAGGTAGCCTAGTGGTTAGAGGTAGGTAGCCTAGTGGTTAGAGGTAGGTAGCCTAGTGGTTAGAGGTAGGTAGCCTAGTGGTTAGAGGTAGGTAGCCTAGTGGTTAAAGACAGGTAGCCTAGTGGTTAGAGCGTTGGAACCGAAAGGTTGCTCGATCGAATCCCTGAGCTGACAAGGTAAAACTCTCTCTTTCTGTCCCTGAACGAGGCAGTTAACCCACTGTTCCCCGGTAGGCTGTCATTGGAAATAATAATTTATTCTTAGCTGACTTGCCTAGTTAAATAAAAAGCTTTAAAAAAAAAATGTCAGCTAATGTTACGAGGAATGTGTCACATTAACTGCACACTCTTCCTCACATGTAGGCATATGTACTAACGAGCATCAAACAAACTTCTCTGTCTGTCCTTGACATTCTGGTTCTGTGTATCTCTGGAATATGGTACATTTTTTTAATGAAGAAAAATTGTGTGACTTGCTTCAGCTGTTTAAAAAAAAATGATTTTTTGTTGAAGAAGTTTAAAACGTTTACTTGAAAGACGGAATCCACAGTAGTGGGAAATCAGCGCCACTGGCCATCCTCACCACCGTTGTCATCGGGGCGGCAGGGTAGCCTAGTGGTTAGAGTGTAGAGGCGGCAGGGTAGCCTAGTGGTTAGAGCGTTGGACTAGTAACCAAAAGGTTGCAAGTTCAAATCCCCTGAGCTGACATGGTACTAATCTGTCGTTCTACCCCTGAACAGGCAGTTCCTAGACCGTCATTGAAAATAAGAATTTGTTCTTATTAACTGACTTGCCTAGTTAAATAAAGGTTAAATAAAAATTGTTGTTGGAGCTGAGGAGCGTCGGTCACCACGGTAACAGCATGTGCTTGTAACGGTTTTCTTCGTGAGAAGGAGAGTCGGACCAAAATGCAGCGTGTCGATTGCGATTCATGTTTAATGAAAAACACACTAAACACAAACACTACAAAAACAATAAACGTAACGGAAACCTAAACAGCCTATCTGGTGAAAACACATAGACAGGAACAATCACCCACAAACACACAGTGAAACCCAGGCTACCTAAATATGGTTCCCAATCAGAGACAATGACAAACACCTGCCTCTGATTGAGAACCATATCAGGCCGAACATAGAACTAGACAAACTAGACATGTAACATAGAATGCCCACTCAGATCACACCCTGACCAATCAAAACATAGAAAATACAAAGTAAACTATGGTCAGGGCGTGACAGTACCCCCCCCCCAAGGTGCGGACTCCGGCCGCAAAACCTGAACCTATAGGGGAGGGTCTGGGTGGGCATCTGTCCGCGGTGGCGGCTCTGGCGCTGGACGTGGACCCCACTCCATGACAGTTTTAATCCCCCTCCTAAACGTCCCTAAATAGGTTACCCACCACAATGATAACATGGGACAGAGGGACAGCTCGGGACAGAGGTAACTCGGGACAGATGGGTAGCTCAGCCCTGAGAGGAAGCTCAGCACTGAGAAGAAGCTCAGCACTGAGAAGAAGCTCAGGCAGGTGGTTAGATCCGGCAGATCCTGGCTGGCTGGCGGTTCTGGAAGATCCTGGCTGACTGGCGGATCTGGGAGAATCTGGACGACTGGCAGATCTGGAAGAATCTGGACGACTGGCAGATCTGGGAGAATCTGGACGACTGGCAGATCTGGGAGAATCTGGACGACTGGCAGATCTGGGAGAATCTGGACGACTGGCAGATCTGGGAGAATCTGGACGACTGGCAGATCTGGGAGAATCTGGACGACTGGCAGATCTGGGAGAATCTGGACGACTGGCAGATCTGGGAGAGTCTGGACGACTGGCAGATCTGGAAGAGTCTGGTCGACTGGCAGATCTGGAAGAGTCTGGTCGACTGGCAGATCTGGAAGAGTCTGGTCGACTGGCAGATCTGGAAGAGTCTGGTCGACTGGCAGATCTGGAAGAGTCTGGTCGACTGGCAGATCTGGAAAAGTCTGGTCGACTGGCAGATCTGGAAGAGTCTGGTCGACTGGCAGATCTGGAAGAGTCTGGACGACTGGCAGATCTGGAAGAGTCTGGACGACTGGCAGATCTGGAAGAGTCTGGACGACTGGCAGATCTGGAAGAGTCTGGACGACTGGCAGATCTGGAAGAGTCTGGACGACTGGCAGATCTGGAAGAGTCTGGTCGACACAGACTGGCTGCTCTGGCTGCTCCATGCTGACTGGCAGCTCTGGCTGCTCCATGCTGACTGGCTGCTCCATGCTGACTGGCAGCTCTGGCCGCTCCATGCTGACTGGCTGCTCTGGCTGCTCCATGCTGACTGGCTGCTCCATGCTGACTGGCTGCTCCATGCTGACTGGCGGCCCTGGCTGCTCCATGCTGACTGGCGGCCCTGGCTGCTCCATGCTGACTGGCGGCCCTGGCTGCTCCATGCTGACTGGCGGCCCTGGCTGCTCCATGCTGACTGGCAGCTCTGGCGGCTCCTTGCAGACTGGCAGCTCTGGCGGCTCCTTGCAGACTGGCAGCTTTGGCGGCATCCTGCAGACTGGCAGCTCTGGCGGCTCCTTGCAGACTGGCAGCTCCTTGCAGACTGGCAGCTCCTTGCAGACTGGCAGCTCCTTGCTAACTGGCAGCTCTATGCTAACTGGCAGCTCTATGCTAACTGGCAGCTCTATGCTAACTGGCAGCTCTATGCTAACTGGCAGCTCTATGCTAACTGGCAGCTCTATGCTAACTGGCAGTTCTGAACAGGCGGGAGACTCCGGCAGCGCTGTAGAGAAGGCAGGCTCTAACAGCGCTAAACAGGCAGGAGACTCCGACAGCGCTGAAGAGAAGGGAGGCTCTGACAGCGCTGGACAGGCGAGGCGCACTGTAGGCCTGATGCGTGGTGCTGGCACTGGTGGTACTGGGCCGAGGACACGCACAGGAAGCCTGGTGCGGGGAGCTGCTACCGGAGGGCTGGGGTGTGGAGGTGGTACTGGAAAAACCGGACCGTGCAGGCGCACTGGAGCTCTTGAGCACCGAGCCTGCCCAACCTTACCTGGTTGAATGCTCACGGTCGCCCTGCCAGTGCGGCGAGGTGGAATAGCCCGCACTGGACTATGCAGGCGAACCGGAGACACCGAGCGCAAGGCTGGTGCCATGTAAACCGGCCCAAGGAGACGCACTGGGGACCAGCTGCGTAGAGCCGGCTTCATGGCATTAGGCTCGACGCTCAATCTAGCCCGGCAGACACGCGGAGCTGGAATATACCGCACCGGGCTATGCACCCGCACTGGAGACACCGTGCGCACCACTGCATAACACGGTGCCTGTCCGGTCTCTCTAGCCCCCCGGTAAGCACAGGGAGTCTGCCCAGGTCTCCTACCTGGCGTAGCCATACTCCCTGTTAGCCCCCCCCCAAGAAATTTTTGGGGCTGCCTCTCAGGCTTCCATCCGCTACGTCGTGCTGCCTCCTCATATCTGCGCCTCTCAGCTTTCGCCGCCTCCAGTTCCTCCTTGGGGCGGCGATATTCTCCAGGCTGAGCCCAGGGTCCTTTACCGTCCAGTTCTTCCTCCCATGTCCATTTCTCCAGGTGGTGCAGCCTCTCCCACTGCAGCTGCTCCTGCTGCTTCTTCTCCTGCTGCACCTTTGGGCGGCTACACTCCCCTGGTTTAGCCCAGGGTCCTCTCCCGTCGAGGATTTCCTCCCATGTCCAGAAGTCCTTATTGCGCGTCTCCTCGCGCTGCTCCTGCCTGTTGACACGCTGCTTGGTCCGTTGGTGGTGGGTGATTCTGTAACGGTTTTCTTCGTGAGAAGGAGAGTCGGACCAAAATGCAGCGTGTCGATTGCGATTCATGTTTAATGAAAAACACACTAAACACAAACACTACAAAAACAATAAACGTAACGGAAACCTAAACAGCCTATCTGGTGAAAACACATAGACAGGAACAATCACCCACAAACACACAGTGAAACCCAGGCTACCTAAATATGGTTCCCAATCAGAGACAATGACAAACACCTGCCTCTGATTGAGAACCATATCAGGCCGAACATAGAACTAGACAAACTAGACATGTAACATAGAATGCCCACTCAGATCACACCCTGACCAATCAAAACATAGAAAATACAAAGTAAACTATGGTCAGGGCGTGACAGTGCTGGTCCGATGATGTCACAGGAGAAATAACTGTGTTGTTTTTTTTTTTTTGCAGCATTGTTGTTTGTAATATCCCAAACGGACTCTGGCATTTCTTTTCCATTTTAAATGAATAATATGTACCCATCGATTCTTGCCTAAATAAGTTCAAGAGCTTCGTTAAACTGCCGTAACCCATCAGAACCCAATGTTTTTGTAAAGAAAGTTTACATAAACAAAGAAAATGTAAAAACAAACACTTTACACGTGGTCACATGGTCATGTGATGGGATGATTAGGATCCATACATCCGTCTATGAATGTGACAGTGGTTACGTTTCTCCAGCCCCCTTTCCCCTCCAGCTTTTTATCAAAACAGAGGCGGGGATGGTTTTGTTATTTTATCAACAGATGATAGTTTATACGATGATAGCCACTTTATGAGAAACAGGGAAGTATAGTCCCTGTCCCCGCCACCCGTGAGGGAGGAGGACTGGCAGGATCATTTAAGAGAGTATAGTCCCTGACCCCACCACCTGTGAGGGAGGAGGACCGGCAGGATAATTTAGGAGAATTTAGTCCCTGTCCCCGCCAGCCATGAGGGAGGAGGACTGGCAGGATAATTTAGGAGAATATAGTCCCTGTCCCCACCAGCCATGAGGGAGGGGGACTGGCAGGATAATTTAGGAGAATATAGTCCCTGTCCCCGCCAGCCGTGAGGGAGGAGGACAGGCAGGATAATTTAGGAGAATATAGTCCCTATCCCAGCCAGCCGTGAGGGAGGAGAACCGGCAGGATCATTTAGGAGAATATAGTCCCTGTCCCCACCACCCATGAGGGAGGAGGACCGGCAGTATCATTTAGGAGAATATAGTCCCTATCCCCGCCAGCCATGAGGGAGGAGGACCGGCAGGATCATTTAGGAGAATATAGTCCCTGTCCCCACCAGCCGTGAGGGAGGAGGACCGGCAGGATAATTTAGGAGAGTATAGTCCCTGTCCCCACCAGCCGTGAGGGAGGAGGACAGGCAGGATAATTTAGGAGCGTATAGTCCCTGTCCCCGCCAGCCGTGAGGGAGGAGGGCCGGCAGATCAAATCAAATCAAATGTATTTATATAGCCCTTCGTATATCAGCTGATATCATTTATCCTATTATTTTGATGACAGTTTCTGTGTGAGTTTGTGCACCAACGCGTATTTGCACGCAGAAGTGAAGGGAATTGCTTGAGTGTGTATGTGTGTGTTTGTGAGTGTGTTTGTGTGTGAGTATAAGCGTGTAGTCTAAATGTGTAGTCTAAGCGTGTGCATCTAAGAGTGTAGTCTAAGCGTGTGAGTCTAAGAGTGTAGTCTAAGCGTGTGAGTCTAAGCGTGTGAGTCTAAGCGTGTGAGTCTAAGTGTGTGAGTCTAAGTGTGTAGTCTAAGCGTGTGCATCTAAGAGTGTAGTCTAAGCGTGTGAGTCTAAGAGTGTAGTCTAAGCGTGTGAGTCTAAGTGTGTAGTCTAAGCGTGTGCATCTAAGAGTGTAATCTAAGCGTGTGCATCTAAGAGTGTAGTCTAAGCGTGTAGTCTAAGCGTGTGAGTCTAAGCGTGTGCATCTAAGAGTGTGCATCTAAGAGTGTAGTCTAAGCGTGTAGTCTAAGCGTGTAGTCTAATCGTGTAGTCTAAGCGTGTGAGTCTAAGCATGTGAGTCTAAGCGTGTAGTCTAAGTGTGTGAGTCTAAGCGTGTAGTCTAAGCGTGTAGTCTAAGCGTGTAGTCTAAGCGTGTGAGTCTAAGCGTGTAGTCTAAGCGTGTAGTCTAAGCGTGTAGTGTTTGCTCCAGTGAATAGGACTTCAACGTGACAATAAAGGCCCTGGAGCAGCATCACAGCATCGTTAGATTAGACACATGGGCTGATCTAGTCTATGTCGTCCTAGATCTACATCCAGAACATGTGACACTGTCTATTGCGCTCTGTGTTACCTCGGTAGCGTCAGAGAGAGGAGGAGCCAGGGCCCTCTCCCGCTCCTTTCTCGTGTCCTGCCAACTTCATGATGTCACTAGTTCCACCAGTTCTCTTAGAGAAGACATGCTCTGCTTTAACTATGTTATATGTGCAACACACACACGTCACTATCATCACCAGCCTTCCCTGTTTCTGTCTACTATTGAGCATGATCATCACCAATCTCCCTACTGGTTATCTACAGTTGATCGTATAGGCTCTCAGCATGTCCTCTATCCCTCTCCTATCTCTATCCCTCCCCTCTCATCTCTCTATCCCTCTCCTCTGTCCCTCTCCTCCCTCTATCCCTCCCCTCTATCACTCTCCTCCCTCTAGCTCCCTCCTCTCCTTTCCTCTCTCTAGGCCCCTCCTCACCTCTCCACTCTTCACTCTAGCCCTCTCCTCTCCTCTCCTCTCCTCTCCTATTCTATCCTATCCTATCCTCTCTCTAGCCCCCTACTCTCCTCTCTTCTCTCTAGCCCCCTCCTCACCTATCCTCTCATCTCTCTAGCCCCCTCCTCTCCTCTCTCTAGCCCCCTCTTCACCTCTCCTGTCCTCTCCACTCCTCTCCCTGGCCCTCTCCTCACTCTAGCCCCCTACTCACCTCTCCTCTCTCTAGCCCCCTCCTCACCTCTCCTCTGTTCTTTCCAGCCCCCTATTTTCCTCTCCTCTCTCTAGCCCCCTCCTCACCTCACCTCTCCTCTCCTCTCTCTAGCCCTCACCTCTCCTCTCTCTAGCCCTCTCCTCTCCTCTCCTCTCTCTAGCCCTCTCCTCTCTCTAGCCCCCTACTCTCCTCTCCTCTCTCTAGAGAGACGTTGGGAGGAGACTCAACAACAGAAAGGACAGAGAAGGAGGAGCTACTCACTTGAGAGACGGGGCGAGAGAGACAGATAGGACAGAGAAGGTACTCGTGAAAGACAGAGAACACACACACAACGACGGATATGGCAGAGAGGACAAGGTACTCACGTGAGAGAACTAGAGATGAAGAGAAGAAGAGAGCTGTTCAGCGTGGAATCAGTGTTTTCCCCCACGAGGGGAGATATCCATACAGAGAACCAGCCAACATCGCACACAGAGACAGAGGAGAAATCACACGTACAGAATAAATATAGAGAGAATGTAAGAAAGAAGGAAGGAGAGAGAGAGAAGTCATACTGTCAGGGAGGCAGCACTAGGGTGTGTGAGATCGTGATCTGGATTGAGGGCATGTATGTGTACAAAAAAAAGAGAGACAGAGAGATTGTGCAAGCTCATTCGCTGAGCTGAAAGTGGGAAGGGGCAAGATTATCCAATGATATGAGAGAGGAGAAATAGCAGCAGAGCGATATAGAGAGAAGGAGGCAGAGAGAGAGAGAGAGAGATTGTGCAAGCTCATTCGCTGAGCTGAAAGTGGTAAGGGGCAAGATTATCCAATGATATGAGAGAGGAGAAATAGCAGCAGAGCGATATAGAGAGAAGGAGGCAGAGAGAGAGAGAGAGAGAGATTGTGCAAGCTCATTCGCTGAGCTGAAAGTGGGAAGGGGCAAGATTATCCAATGATATGAGAGAGGAGAAATAGCAGCAGAGCGATATAGAGAGAAGGAGGCAGAGAGAGAAAGAGAGAGAGACAGAACGAGAGAGCAAGAGAGAGAGAGCGGGGGTCTAGGCAGAGAGAGAGAGAGAGAGAGAGAGAGAGAAAGGGAGGCAGAGAGAGAGAGAGAGAGAGACAGAGAAGGAGAGAGAGAGAGAGGGAGATCAACCACTTCCAGACTCGGGGACATGTACTAGTCTGAGGAGACCTAAATGCCAGAACTGGACAGGAACCTGAACCTCTCAGCACATGGGGTCGCACACCTACCTGTAGGTGACAACATTCCCTCACCAATATTCCCCCCTAGACGCTACAAAACAACCAAAATTAGGTGACTAATTGTTGCATGCTGGGTCTGTACATTGTCAATGGTAGGCTTTGAGGGGACTCCTACGGTTGGTACACCTACAGCTCATCCCTTGGCAGCAGTACTGTAGACTACTTTATCACCAACCTAAACCCAGAGTCTCTCAGAGCGTTCACAGTCAGCCTACTGACTCCTCTATCAGAATCCAGCAAAATCATAGTCTACTTGAAGAGAGCAATACTCAATCTTGAGGCATCAAATCCAAAGGAACTCCACAATATTAAAACATGTAGAAACCTACCCAAAAAATGATTAGCCAACAACTAATTCAATCCCTTTTAGACAACTTCCTGGACAAAACGTTTCACTGTAATAGTGAAGGTGTAAACTCAGCAGTAGAAAACCTAAACAATTTATTTGACCTTTCAGCTTCTCTATCAAATATAAAAAATGTTGAGCGGACAACATAAGAAAATGTTTTTTTTCCATTTTTTCTAAAAATGTCAAGCAGACAACCTAAGAAAATGAACAACAATGACAAATGGTTTGATGAAAAATGCTAAAACCTAAGAAAGAAATTAAGAAACCTGTCCAACCAAAAACATAGAGACCCAGAAAACCTGAGCCTTCACTATGGTGAATCACTAAAACAATACAGAAATACACTACGGAAGAAGAAGGAACAGCACGTCAGAGCCGAAGAACCCTTTTTTGGGCCCAGATAGCATCGATAGAATCAAAGCACTTCTGGGAAAATTGGAACACAACAACAACAACAAACAACACAAAGACGTATCTATCCAAAACAGCAGAGGTGGAAAAAGGACACAATTGTCATACTTGAGTAAAAGCAAAAGAGACTTCAATAGAAAATAACTAAAGTAAAAAGTGAGTAACTCAGTAAAATACTCCTTAAGTAAAAGTCTAAAACTTAAGTATCATAAATTAATTAAAGTAAAAGTTGAAAATCTTTTGAAATTCCTTATATTAAGAAAATCATTTTCTTGTTTTTATTTTTAATTTACGGATAGCCAGGGGCACACTCCAACACTGAGACATAATTTACAAACGAAGCATTTGTGTTTAGTGACTCTGTCAGAACAGAGGCAGTAGGGATGACCAGGGTTGTTCTCTTGATAAGTGTGTGAATAGGACCATTTTCCTGTCCTGCTAAGCATAAAAAACGTAACAAGTACTTTTGGGTGTCAGTGAAAATGCATGGAGTAAAAATAACATTATTTTGTTTAGGAATGTAGTGAATTAAAAGTAAAAGTTGTCAAAAATAGAAATAGTAAAGTACAGGTACCCCAAAAAACGACGAAGTAAAAATACTTCAAAGTACTATTAAAGTACTTTAGAAAAGGGAGATGGATAAATGTCACGACTTCTCCCGAAGTCGGTTCCTCTCCTTGTTCGGGCGGTGTTCGGCGGTCGACGATCTATTTTTCATTTTCCATTTGTTTTGTCTTGTTTTCCTACAGACCTGGTTTTCATTCCCTCATTACGTGTTGTGTATTTAACCCTCTGTTCCCCCTCATGTCTTTGTGTGGTATTGTTTGTTGCAGGTGCTTGTGCACATTGTTGTCTGGTGCGCGACGGGTTTTGTACCCATTCTTTATTATTCTGGATGCTGGTGGTTTTATATATATATATATATATTAAACTGCTCCGGTTGTTACCCAGTTCTGCTCTCCTGCGTATGACTTCGCTGCCGCCAATTACCCTTACAATAAACCACTTCTACAATCTTTTTGGCTTTATAACAAAGAATAAACAGCAAAAATATTTACATGATCAAATATAAATCTTAAAATCAGCTTTTAAAGACTACCAGAACCCACTGCATTATCCATTTAAATGTAATGAACTACAATACAAAATACAAACCCCCTGACCCATAAAGGCCTGTGGTGTTGATGGTACCTAAATGAAATGACAAAATATACAGGCCACAAATTCCAATTGTCCAGACTTAAACTCCTTAACACGATCGTCAGCTCTGGCATCTTCCCCAATATTTGGAACCAACGACTGATCACCCCAATCCACAAAAGTGGAGACATATTTGACCCCAATAACTACCATGGGATATAAGTAAACCTTGGGAAAATCCTCTGTGTTATCATTGATAGCAGACTTGTACATTTCCTCATTGAAAACAATGTACTGAGCAAATGTCAAATTGGCTTTTTACCTAATTACCATACGACAGACGATGTATTCACCATGCACACCATCATTTATAAACAAACTAACCAAAACAAAGGCAAAGTCTTCTCATGCTTTGTTGATTTCAAAAAAGCTTTTGACTCAATTTGACATGAGGGTCTGCTATACAAATTGATGGAAAGTGGTTTTGGGGGGAAAAACATACGACATTATAAAATCCATGTACACGTGTGCGGTTCAATTTGCCAAACAAATCCCACCGATTTCTTTCCACAGGGCCAGGGGGTGAGACAGGGATGCAGCTTGAGCCCCACCCTCTTCAACATTTATATAAACAAATTGCCAAGGGCACTAGAACAGTCCGCAGCATCTGGCCTCACCCTACGAGACTATGAAGTCAAATGTCTACAATTTGCTGATGATCTGGTGCTTCTGTCCCCAACCAAGGAGGGCCTACAGCAGCTAGATCTTCTGCACAGTTTCTGTCAGACCTCGGCACCGACAGTAAATCTCAGTAAGACAAAAAATAATGGTGTCCAAACAAGGTCCAGTCACCAGGACCACAAATACAAATTCCATCTAGACACCGTTGCCCTAGTGCACAAAAAACTATACATACCTCGGCCTAAATATCAGCGGCACAGGTAACTTCTTCAAAGCTGTGAATGAGCTGAGAGACAAGGCAAGAAGGGCCTTCTACGCCACCAAAAGGGGCATAAAATCCGACCTCCCATTTAGGATCTGGCTAAAAATACTTGAATCAGTTATAGAGCCCATTGCCATTTATTGTTGTGAGGTCTGGGGTCTGCTCACCAACCAAGAATTCACAAAATGGGACAAACACCAAATTGAGACTCTGCATTCTGAAGTAACATGGCATCTCCTACCGTACCCTTTTCAAAGGCACTTATATATTTTGTCTTGCCCGTTCACCCTCTGAATGGCACACACAATCCATGTCTCAATTGTCTCAAGATTTTAAAATCCTTCTTTAACCTGCCTCCTCCCCTTCATCTACACTGACTGAAGAGGATTTTACAGCTGACATCAATAAGGGATCACAGCTTTCACCTGGTCAGACTATGTCATGGAAAGAGCAGGTGTCCTTAATGCTTTGTACAGAATGTATATTGATGTGTGCCCGATGCTGCCTCTCATCTTTGAATCTCCTCTCGGTATGTATTATCAAATGCACCTATAGGCTATTTAATGTGGTCTCAATCACATGACCCACAGCCTATAGGATATGTAATGTGGTCTCAATCACATGACCCACAGCCTATAGGATATGTAATGTGGTCTCAATCACATGACCCACAGCCTATAGGATATGTAATGTGGTCTCAATCACATGATCCCACAGCCTATAGGATATGTAATGTGGTCTCAATCACATGACCCACAGCCTATAGGATATGTAATGTGGTCTCAATCACATGATCCCACGGCCTATAGGATATGTAATGTGGTCTCAATCACATGGTCCCACAGCCTATAGGCTATTTAATGTGGTCTCAATCACATGATCCACAGCCTATAGGCTATTTAATGTGGTCTCAATCACATGATCCCACGGCCTATAGGATATGTAATGTGGTCTCAATCACATGGTCCCACAGCCTATAGGCTATTTAATGTGGTCTCAATCACATGATCCACAGCCTATAGGCTATTTAATGTGGTCTCAATCACATGATCCACAGCCTATAGGCTATTTAATGTGGTCTCAATCACATGATCCACAGCCTATAGGCTATTTAATGTGGTCTCAATCACATGATCCACAGCCTATAGGCTATTTAATGTGGTCTCAATCACATCATCCACAGCCTATAGGCTATTTAATGTGGTCTCAATCACATGATCCACAGCCTATAGGATATGTAATGTGGTCTCAATCACATCATCCACAGCCTATAGGATATGTAATGTGGTCTCAATCACATGACCCACAGCCTATAGGATATGTAATGTGGTCTCAATCACATGACCCACAGCCTATAGGATTTTTAATGTGGTCTCAATCACATGACCCACAGCCTATAGGATATGTAATGTGGTCTCAATCACATCATCCACAGCCTATAGGATATGTAATGTGGTCTCAATCACATGACCCACAGCCTATAGGATTTTTAATGTGGTCTCAATCACATGACCCACAGCCTATAGGATATGTAATGTGGTCCTACTCTGTCTGGGGTGGAAAGGTAGGCCCTACTCTGTCTGGGATGGAAATGTAGACCCTACTCTGTCTGGGGTGGAAAGGTAGGCCCTACTCTGTCTGGGGTGGAAAGGTAGGCCCTACTCTGTCTGAGGTGGAAAGGTAGGCCCTACTCTGTCTGAGGTGGAAAGGTAGGCCTACTCTGTCTGGGGTGGAAAGGTAGGTCTACTCTGTCTGGGGTGGAAAGGTAGGCCTACTCTGTCTGGGATGGAAAGGTAGGCCTACTCTGTCTGAGGTGGAAAGGTAGGCCCTACTCTGTCTGAGGTGGAAAGGTAGGCCTACTCTGTCTGAGGTGGAAAGGTAGACCTACTCTGTCTGGGGAGGAAAGGTAGGACCTACTCTGTCTGAGGTGGAAAGGTAGGCCTACTCTGTCTGAGGTGGAAAGGTAGACCTACTCTGTCTGAGGTGGAAAGGTAGGTCCTACTCTGTCTGGGATGGAAATGTAGACCCTACTCTGTCTGGGGTGGAAAGGTAGGCCTACTCTGTTTGAGGTGGAAAGGTAGGCCCTACTCTGTCTGAGGTGGAAAGATAGGCCTACTCTGTCTGAGGTGGAAAGGTAGGTCTACTCTGTCTGGGGTGGAAAGGTAGGACCTACTCTGTCTGGGGTGGAAATGTAGTCTTAACATTTGAAAGTACCATGCTCAGATTCCTAATGACATCTCAGATTGAATTATTTGCAAACGGGGACAGTTTCGTTGCAAACAAGACACACTGATTTGGATTTGGAGAAATACGATAAGATGAACACATGGGCCTGTCTCTCTGTCCATTCTAGTCAAATCACATGTTATTTGTCACATACACATGGTTAGCAGCTGATTTGGATTTGGAGAAATACGATAAGATGAACACATAGGCCTGTCACTCTGTCCATTCTAGTCAAATGAAATTTCATTTGTCACATACACATGGTTAGCAGATGTTAATGCGAGTGTAGTGAAATGCTTGGTGCTTCTACTTCCGACAATGCAGTAATAACCAACGAGTAATCTAACCTAACAATTCCACAACTACTACCTTATACACACAAGTGTAAGGGGATAAAGAATATGTACATAAAGATATATGAATGAGTGATGGTACAGAACGGCATAGGCAAGATGCAGTAGATGGTATCGAGTACAGTATATACATATGAGATGAGTAATGTAGGGTATGTAAACATTATATTAAGTGGCATTGTTTAAAGTGGCTAGTGATACATTTTTACATCAATTATTCCATTATTAAAGTGGCTGGAGTTGAGTCAGTATGTTGGCAGCAGCCACTCAATGTTAGTGGTAGCTGTTTTTAACAGTCTGATGGCCTTGAGGTAGAAGCTGTTTTTCAGTCTCTCTGTCCCAGCTTTGATGCACCTGTACTGACCTCGCCTTCTGGATGATAGCGGGGTGAACAGGCAGTGGCTCGGGTGGTTGTTGTCCTTGATGATCTTTATGGCCTTCCTGTGATATCGGGTGGTGTAGGTGTCCTGGAGGGCAGGTAGTTTGCCCCCGGTGATGCGTTGTGCAGACCTCACTACCCTCTGGAGAGCCTTAAGGTTGTCGACGGAGCAGTTGCCGTACCAGGCGGTGATACAGCCCGCCAGGATGCTCTAGATTGTGCATCTGTAAAAGTTTGTGAGTGCTTTTGGTGACAAGCTGAATTTCTTCAGCCTCTTGAGGTTGAAGAGGCGCTGCTGCGCCTTCTTCACCACGGTGTCATTGTGGGTGGACCAATTCAGTTTGTCCGTGATGTGTATGCCGAGGAACTTAAAACTGACTACCCTCTCCACTACTGTCCCGTCGATGTGGATAGGGGAGTGCTCCCTCTGCTGTTTCCAGAAGTCCACGATCATCTTCTTTGTTTTGTTGACGTTGAGTGTGTTTTACTCGCGTCGGCTGCAGTGAAGGAGAGTCCGCAGGTTTTGGTAGCGGGGCCGTGTCAGTGTCACTGTATTGTCCTCAAAGCGAGCAAAGACGCTGTTTAGTCTGTCTGGGAGCAAGACATCCTGGTCCGCGACAGGGCTGGTTTTCTTTTTGTAATCCGTGATTGACTGTAGACCCTGCTACATACCTCGTCTCTGAGCCGTTGAATTGCGGCTGCAATTTCAGGAATTTGTGTGGTATTAAATTAAAGAATCCGCTAATATATGCAATGACTTACAATTGCGTGAAATTGTACCTGCAAATGCAGATGATAGATTAATGCAATGATTTTACTATAAAGAAGATATCTTGTCAATTGTGGTCTGCGAACCCACAACCCTCTGGCCCAATCAAGCTCTTTGAATTGAATTAAATTGAGAGAGTGAAGGAGAGAGTGAGACAGAGAGGCAGAGAGAGAGAGAGAGAGAGAGAGACAGAGACAGAGAGAGAGAGAGAGAGAGACAGAGAGAGAGAGAGAGAGAGAGAGAGAGAGGCAAAGAGAGAGGGAGAGAGATAATTCTCTGTCATCCTAATATTTTTAGATTATTTCCCTTTCTTTCTCTTTCTGGGTTGGGTCCCTCACTTCCTCTTTAAGTGGGTTGCAGTGGGGTACCCCTCACTTCCTCTCTAAGTGGGTTGCAGGGGGAACCACTAACTTCCTCTTTAAGTGGGTTGCAGTGGGGTACCCCTCACTTCCTCTCTAAGTGGGTTGCAGTGGGGTACCCCTCACTTCCTCTTTAAGTGGGCTGCAGTGGGGTACCCCTCACTTCCTCTTTAAGTGGGTTGCAGTGGGGTACCCCTCACTTCCTCTTTAAGTGGGTTGCAGTGGGGTACCCCTCACTTCCTCTTTAAGTGGGTTGCAGTGGGGTACCCCTCACTTCCTCTCTAAGTGGGTTGCAGGGGGAACCACTAACTTCCTCTCTAAGTGGGTTGCAGTGGGGTACCCCTCACTTCCTCTTTAAGTGGGTTGCAGTGGGGTACCCCTCACTTACATCAAAACGAAATAATGTGTGTGTGTGTGTGTGTGTGTGTGTGTGTGTGTGTGTGTACAGAGCAACAGAATTGCAGTCATTACAAACCATGATTAGACAGAGGATTAGTGACACCTCTTATGAACAGAGACAATCAATTACAGTTTGACAGAGGAGCACAGATGACACACACACAAGCACGTGGAGGGGGGTGTAGGTCGCCCAAAAAATATTTGGATTGCTTATCAACACAGGGTTCAGAGGATTGTGGGGAGGATGGGGGGAGGATAAGGGAAGGATGGGGAGAGTATTGTGGGGAGGAAAAGGGGAGGATGGGGGAGGATTGTGGGAAGGATAAAGGGAGGATGGGGGGAGGATTGTGGGGAGGATGGGGGGAGGATTGGGTGAGGATTGTGGGAGGGAATAGGGGAGAATGGGGGGAGGATAAGGGGAGGATGGGGAGAGTATTGTGGGGAGGATGGGGGGAGGATTGTGGGAGGGAAAAGGGGAGGATGGGGGGAGGATTGTGGGAAGGATAAGGGGAGGATGGGGGGAGGATAAGGGGAGGATGGGGAGAGTATTGTGGGGAGGATGGGGGGAGGATTGGGGGAGTTTTGTGGGAGGGAAAAGGGGAGGATGGGGGGAGGATTGTGGGAAGGATAAGGGGAGGATGGGGGGAGGATTGTGGGGAGGATGGGGGGAGGATTGGGGGAGGATTGTGGGAGGGAAAAGGGGAGAATGGGGGGAGGATTGTGGGAAGGATAAGGGGAGGATGGGGGGAGGATGGGGTGAGGATGCAAGAAGAGATAATAAGATACAGATGAGAAAACAGAGGGGAGTCCTGCTGGGGATTCTGACATCAGAGGGGAGAGGCTGACAAACACAGAATAATTAAATGGGAAAGGTGGAGAGGGGCAGTGAGATGGAGACAGAGAGAGAAAAAGAGAGAGAAAAGAGAGAGAGAGAGAGAGAGAGAGAGAGAGAGAAAGAGAGAGAGAGAGAGAGAGAGAGAAAAGAGAGAGAAAGAGGGAGAGAGAGAGAGAGAGAGATAGAAAGAGAGAGAGAAAAGAGAGAGAAAGAGAGAGAGAGAGAAAAGAGAGAGAAAGAGAGAGAGAGAGAAAAGAGAGAGAGAGAGAGAGAGAGAGAGAAAAGAGAGAGAGAGAGAGAGAGAGAGAGAGAAGAGAGAGAGAGAGAAAAGCGAGAGGAAGAGAGAGAGAGAGAGAGAGAGAAAAAAGAGAAAGAGGGAGAAAAGAGAGAGAGAGCGAGAGAGCGTGTGAGAGAGAAAAAATAGAGAGAGAAAGGGGGAGAAAAGAGAGAGAAAGAGAGAGAGAGAAAAAAGAGAGAAAGAGGGAGAAAAGAGAGAGAGAGAAAAGAGAGAGAAAGAGAGAGAGCGAGAGAAAAGAGAGAGAGAGAGAGAGAGAGAGAGAGAGAGAGAAAAGAGAAAGACATCCTATTTCACTTTGCCAATGTAAACATATGTTTCCCGTGCCAATAAAGCTCCTGACATTGACTGAGAGGAAGAGGAGTAGGACTGGAGAAGATGTGTGTGGTCAGGTCAGGGGTGAACAGACTGAAGCTTGTAGAGTAATAGACTTTTAGACAAGAACACCCTATGTGTTTACCAGAGAACTGATAGGAGAGATCTACTACTAACACTACACAGACACAATGTGTGTGTAACCATCAATCTGGGGTTCTACTGAGAGCACATCGTTGCCATGGTGACTGCATCCAGTTCAGCTGAACACAGATGGTCTCTCTCTCTCTCTCTCTCTCTCTCTCTCTCTCTCTCTCTCTCTCTCTCTCTCTCTCTCTCTCTCTCTCTCTCTCTCTCTCTCTCTCTCTCTCTCTCTCTCTCTCTCTCTCTCTCTCTCTCTCTCTCTCTCTCTCTCTCTCTCTCTCTCTCTCTCTCTCTCTCTCTCTCTCTCTCTCTCTCTCTCTCTCTCTCTCTCTCCTGTGTGTGTCTGTGTGTGTCTGTCTATACATTTGTGTATCTGTGTGTGACAGTGTGTTCACGTCATCAAAAGTCGTCAGAGTGCGCAGCTGAACATTGTATGCTGGAAAACACTTGTTTTTTTAATTATTTTTGATTGAAACAAAACCGGTATTCATCAAATGGGGCGGCAGGGTAGCCTAGTGGTTAGAGAGCTGGACTAGTAACTGGAAGGTTGCAAGTTCAAAACTGACTTGCCTAGTTAAATAAAGGTAAAAAAATAAGAATACAGAACTTGTTATTTGTGTGGATTCCGTGACACGGTTAGCTTTTAACCGCAAGGACCACTATTTTCTTGTCCTGGAAACCCATTTAACAGGCAGGTTGTTGTCTGCTTGACAGAGGCGCTAAGCTGTTAGCCATCTTCTGTTAGCCATTTTCTACGCCGGTGGCTGGATGGCATTCGCGCTTGTTGGCTGCATCTCCACCTTGTCGTTTGTCGTTATCCGACTTGCCGGTGTTGCCCGGAACTCCCCAATCTGATTTCGGAGAAGAAGGAGCTCAGTAAGAGGTGCAAGACAATCAACGACGATCGTATGACACGAGCCGTGGAAGCCGAAGACATCTCCTTCCCGCAAAGCAGTCAACACTCCCAACGAGAGGCCCGGAGAGGATACAAACAGCGTTTGGCCATCCTGGAGTCTGATCTTCCTCCACCTTCGTTGCTGGGGATGCCTGTTGTTTGCGACCGCCTACAACTACAAAGTTGACGTCGACAACCATCTTTCCGTGCTCTGGATCGAGCGGGGCTTCTCCTTCTGTCGGAGGCGCTGGGAGCAACGGGTTCAAGTTATCCTGCCTATCGCCCGTCTCCGAATCCTGAGAATCGTGGGAGTGGGTGAGTTTCCTTGTCCTTCTCGCCAGCCGTGATACTGGGCAGCTCCGTGGTAAAAAAATGTGACCGTTCCTTGTGCAAAACAATGTCCTATCCCAGAGCTCAAGTAAATTACATTACTAAGCTGATCCCGAATGTACTACATCAGGACATGTAAATCGATTCTATCGTAGTCCATGTGGGTTTGAATGACATTATGAAGGGCAGCTCGGAGCAGTTGAATCTGGAATTTAAAGAGCTGATTGACTCTCTGCTAGACACTAACAAATGACCCATCATATCTGGCCCTGTGACCTCTCTGAATCGCAGCATTGAACACTTTAGCAGCATTCTTTCTCTTCCCAACTGACTACGTGATCATTGCAGCTCATTGGCTATAACTTCTGTTGACAATTTTGATACGTTTTGGAAACAAAACAGGTTTTATAAGGAGGATGGGATCCACCTAAATCCTATGGGATCCTGGATCCTTTCACAGCATTATAAGGCTGCGTTGAGACAATGACTTATCAATGACCCAAACCCAGCTCAGTTAATCCCTACCATTGTGAAGCCGGTTCCTGGATCCTTTCACAGCACTATAAGGCTGCGTTGAGACAATGACTTATCAATGACCCAAGCACAGCTCAGCTAATCCCTACCATTGTGAAGCCGGTTCCTGGATCCTTTCACAGAACTATAAGGCTGTGTTGAGACAATGACTTATCAATGACCCAAGCACAGCTCAGTTAATCCCTACCATTGTGACGCCGGTTCCTGGATCCTTTCACAGCACTATAAGGCTGTGTTGAGACAATGACTTATCAATGACCCAAGCACAGCTCAGCTATTCCCTACCATTGTGACGCAGGTTCCTGGATCCTTTCACAGCACTATAAGGCTGTGTTGAGACAATGACTTATCAATGACCCAAGCACAGCTCAGCTATTCCCTACCATTGTGACGCAGGTTCCTGGATCCTTTCACAGCACTATAAGGCTGCGTTGAGACAATGACTTATCAATGACCCAAGCCCAGCTCAGCTAATCCCTACCATTGTGACGCAGAGTTCTCATAATGCTTCAGCAATTGTAAATTACACCAGGGGCGTTTGTAGACACAATGTAAGTAACCTCATTTATGTCCATTTAACTGCCCTGAATGCCTCTGCTTATCTGACAGCTATTGTATGCAGTAATCATGTGCCTATGAACCAGAGTTATGCTGTTAGCACTGAGGTGGTGTGCCCTAGAAGGAAGTCCACTCAGCTCACCCTGCACTAACATTAAGAACATGAGCACATATACTACTGCTAAGCTTCCCAGTAAAGCAATGACAACAAGTAAGCATCCCAGAAGAAAAGTGCTCAAAATAGCCCACGTTAAATTTGAAGATGTGGCAAATAGGAGTCGAAGTATCGTCTGCTATTATCCCGAGTCATTTTTTATCCAAGTTGTCAGATCCCGGTGGCTCGTCATTGTTGATAGACAACAATATTTTTTCCACCTCTTCCACATTAACTTTACGGAATATAAAATTACAATTCTTGTCTTTCATAATTTGGTCAGATATACTTGGATGTGTAGTGTCAGCATTTGTTGCTGGCATGTCATGCTTAAGTTTGCTAATCTTGCCAATGAAAAAATCAAAGTAGTTGGGAATATTAGTGGGTTTTGTGATGAATGAGCCATCTGTTTCAATGAATGATTGTAATTATCTTGTCTATATTGAATACATATTTTAAACATTCACTGTGAATGTTGGGAAAATTATTTTTTGAAAAAGCCTTAATGTCCATCAGTCCACGGTAAGACAAATTGTCAATAAATTGAAAAAGTTCAACACTGTTGCTACTCTCCCTAGGAGTGGCCGTCCTGCAAAGATGACTGCAAGAGCACAGAGCAGAATGTTCAATGAGGTTAAGAAGAATCCAGGAGTGTCAGCTAAAGACTTACAGACATCTCTGGAACATGCTAACATCTCTGTTGACGAGTCTACGATACGTAAAACACGAAACAAGAATGGTGTTCATAAGAGGACACCACAGAAGAAGCCACTGCTGTCCAAAAAAAACATTGCTGCACATCTGAAGTTCGCTAAAGAGCATCTGGACATTCCACAGCGATACTGGTAAAAATATTGTGTGGACAGATGAAACTAAAGTTGAGTTGTTTGAAAGGAACACACACCACTATGTGTGGAGAAAAAAAGGCCCTGCACACCAACATCAAAAAATCCTCACCCCAACTGTAAAGTATGGTGGAGGGAGCATCATGGTTTGGGGCTGCTTTGCTGCCTCAGGGCCTGGACAGCTTGCTATCATCAACGGGAAAAAATACATTTTTAAGGAGAATGTAAGGCTATCTGTATGCCAATTGAAGCTCAACAGAAGTTGAGTGATGCAACCGGACAACAACCCATACTTTTCCCACCCTGCACTGTGAATGTTTACACGGTGTGTTCAATAAAGACATGAAAACTGAGGAGTATAATTGTTTGTGTGTTATTAGTGTCTATTGTTGTGACTTAGATAAAGATCAGATAAAAAAAAAAATGTAGGCTCGCGTCACTGGGCGGCTCGCGTCACTGGGCGGCTCGCGTCACTGGGCGGCTCGCGTCACTGGGCGGCTCGCGTCACTGGGCGGCTCGCGTCTGGTTTCCCTTTGTAGTCCATAATAGTTTTCAAGCCCTGCCACATCTGACGAGCGTCAGAGCCGGTGTAGTAAGATTCAATCCTGTATTGACGCTTTGCTTGTTTGATGATTCGTCTGACGGCATAGCGGGATTTCTTATAAGCGTCCAGATTAGTCTTCCTCTCCTTGAAAGCGGCAGCTCTAGCCTTTAGCTCAATGCGGATGTTGCCTGTAATCCATGGCTTCTACTTGGGATATGTACGTACAGTCATTGTGGGGACAACATCGCCGATGCACTTATTGATGAAGCCAATGACTGAGGGGGTGTATTCCTTAATGCCATTGGATGAATCCCGGAACATATTCCAGTCTGTGCTAGCAAAACACTCCTGCAGTGCAGCATCCGCGTCATCTGACCAGTTCCTTATTGAGCAAGTCACGGGTACTTCCTGCTTTAGTTTTTGCTTGTAAGCAGGAATCAGGAGGATAGAATTGTGGTCAGATTTGCCAAATGGAGGGCGGGGGAGAGCTCTGTGTGTGGAGTAAAGGTGGTCTAGGATTTTTTGTTCCCTGGTTGCACATGTGACATGCTCGTAAAAATTAGGTCAAACTGATTTCAGTTTGCCTGCATTAAAGTCCCCGGCCACTAGGAGCTCTGCTTCTGGGTGAGCATTTTCTTCTTTGCTTATGGCCTTACAGAGTTGGTTGAGAGCGGTCTTAGTGCCAGCTTCGCTCTGTGGTGGTAAATAGACGGCTACGAATAATACAGATGAGAACTCTCTTGGTAGATAGTGTGGTCAACAACTTATCAGAAGGTACTCTACCTCAGCTACTTTACCTCAGGCGAGACTTCTTTAATATTAGACATTGTGCACAGGTACAGTTGAGGTTGAGGCGACTAAACTGCTTGGAGTTACCCTGGATTGTAAACTGTCATGGTCAAAACATATTGTTACAACAGTAGCTAAGAAGTCTGTCTACAATAAGGCGCTGCTCTACCTTGACAGCACTGTCAACAAGGCAGATCCTACAGGCCCTAGTTTTGTTGCACCTGGACTACTGTTCAGTCGTGTGGTCAGGTGCCACAAAAACAGACTCAAGAAAATTGCAATTGGTTCAGAACAGGGCAGAACAGCTGACCCTTGGATGTACACAGAGAGCTAATATTAATAATATGCATGTCATTCTCTCCTGGCAAAAAGTGGATGAGAGATTGACTTCATCACTGCTTGTATTTATGAGAGGTATTGACATGTTGAATGCACCGAGCTGTCTGTCTGAACTACTGGCACACAGCTCGGACACCCATGCGTACCCCACAAGACATGCCACAAGAGGTCTCTTCACAGTCCACAAGTCCAGAACAAACTATGGGAGGCGCACAGTACCTCATAGAACCATGACTACATGGAACTCTATTCCACAGTACTACATAGAGCCATGACTACATGGAACTCTATTCCACAGTACTACATGGAGCCATGACTACATGGAACTCTACTCCACAGTACTACATAGAGCCATGACTACATGGAACTCTATTCCACAGTACTACATAGAGCCATGACTACATGGAACTCTATTCCACAGTACTACATAGAGCCATGACTACATGGAACTCTATTCCACAGTACTACATAAAGCCATGACTACATGGAACTCTATTCCACAGTACTGCATAGAGCCATGACTACATGGAACTCTATTCCACAGTACTACATAGAGCCATGACTACATGGAACTCTATTCCACAGTACTACATAAAGCCATGACTACATGGAACTCTATTCCACAGTACTACATAGAGCCATGATTACAGATTAAAAACACCTTATGGAACTGTGAAGCAACACAAACATAGGCGCATACACACACACACAGAATACGCACCAAACACACACACAGAATACGCACCAAACACACACACAGAATACGCACCAAACACACACACAGAATACGCTCCAAACACACACACACAGAATACGCACCAAACACACACACAGAATACGCACCAAACACACACAGAATACGCACCAAACACACAGGTACACATGGATTTTAGTACTGTATGTATGTGGTAGTGGTGGAGTAGGGGCCTGAGGGCACACATTCTGAATGTATTGTAATGTTCATAAAATTGTCTAAGCTGCCTTAATTTTGCTGGAGCCTAGGAAAAGTAGCTGATGCCTTGGCAGGAACTAATGGGGATCCATAATGAATACAAATACAATACCTGTGTAGTCCTGTGTGTATGTGTGTGCATCTGTGTGTACCTGGTTGTGCCAGTGTGTATATGTGTGTACCTGTGTGTACTAAGGCTCAGGTTTAAGTGTACTGTAGTCTGTAAAGCAGGTTGAAGTGTAGAGTAGTCTGTAAAGCAGGTGTAAGTGTAGAGTAGTCTGTAAAGCAGGTTGAAGTGTAGAGTAGTCTGTAAAGCAGGTTGAAGTGTACTGTAGTCTGTAAAGCAGGGTAAAGTGTACTGTAGTCTGTAAAGCAGGTTGAAGTGTAGTGTAGTCTGTAAAGCAGGTTGAAGTGTAGTGTAGTCTGTAAAGCAGGTGTAAGTGTAGTGTATAGTAGTCTGTAAAGCAGGTTGAAGTGTAGAGTAGTCTGTAAAGCAGGTTGAAGTGTAGTGTAGTCTGTAAAGCAGGTTGAAGTGTAGTGTAGTCTGTAAAGCAGGTTGAAGTGTAGTGTAGTCTGTAAAGCAGGTTGAAGTGTAGTGTAGAGTAGTCTGTAAAGCAGGTTGAAGTGTACTGTAGTCTGTAAAGCAGGTTGAAGTGTACTCTAGTCTGTAAAGCAGGTTGAAGTGTACTGTAGTCTGTAAAGCAGGTTGAAGTGTACTGTAGTCTGTAAAGCAGGTTGAAGTGTAGTGTAGTCTGTAAAGCAGGTTGAAGTGTAGTGTAGTCTGTAAAGCAGGTTGTAGTGTAGTGTAGTCTGTAAAGCAGGTTGAAGTGTAGTGTAGTCTGTAAAGCAGGTTGTAGTGTAGTGTAGTCTGTAAAGCAGGTTGAAGTGTACTGTAGTCTGTAAAGCAGGGTAAAGTGTACTGTAGTCTGTAAAGCAGGTTGAAGTGTAGTGTAGTCTGTAAAGCAGGTTGAAGTGTACTGTAGTCTGTAAAGCAGGTTGAAGTGTACTGTAGTCTGTAAAGCAGGTTGAAGTGTAGTGTAGTCTGTAAAGCAGGTTGTAGTGTAGTGTAGTCTGTAAAGCAGGTTGAAGTGTACTCTAGTCTGTAAAGCAGGTTGAAGTGTACTGTAGTCTGTAAAGCAGGTTGAAGTGTACTCTAGTCTGTAAAGCAGGTTGAAGTGTACTGTAGTCTGTAAAGCAGGTTGAAGTCTACTGTAGTCTGTAAAGCAGGTTGAAGTGTAGTGTAGTGTAGTCTGTAAAGCAGGTTGAAGTGTACTGTAGTCTGTAAAGCAGGTTGAAGTGTAGTGTAGTCTGTAAAGCAGGTGTAAGTGTAGTGTAGTGTAGTCTGTAAAGCAGGTTGAAGTGTACTGTAGTCTGTAAAGCAGGTTGAAGTGTACTGTAGTCTGTAAAGCAGGTTGAAGTGTACTGTAGTCTGTAAAGCAGGTGTAAGTGTAGTGTAGAGTAGTCTGTAAAGCAGGTTGAAGTGTAGAGTAGTCTGTAAAGCAGGTTGAAGTGTACTGTAGTCTGTAAAGCAGGTGTAAGTGTAGTGTAGAGTAGTCTGTAAAGCAGGTTGAAGTGTAGAGTAGTCTGTAAAGCAGGTTGAAGTGTAGAGTAGTCTGTAAAGCAGGTTGAAGTGTAGAGTAGTCTGTAAAGCAGGTTGAAGGCAGTAGACCCCTCAGAAGTGTGATGTGGTAATGGAGTGCCTTAACCTTGAAATGTGACGTTTAAAACCACTTCAAAATCTGATGTTTGAAACAACTTCAAAATCTGATGTTTGAAACAACTTCAAAATCTGATGTTTGAAACCACTTCAAAATCTGATGTTTGAGAAACATGGACGAACGTCTAATTCTGACATGAGACTGTGAGAGCTGGTTGCTCTAAAGATCCAGGAAAGGAGTTAATTTAACATCACAAAGCAAAGTCAAATCATCTGGTTTAGTAACACACACACACAGATACACAGATACACACACACACAGATACACAGATACACACAGATACACACACTCTCTAATAACACCTGAACTGAGGGACGCTACGGTATGTTCTGACTCAACTCCACTGAACCTGACCAACCAGGTTCCTCTTTCCCTAATATCTCTCCCTCAAGCCTTCATTCTTCCTTCTCCTTTCTCTTCTTCATTCTACCTTTCTCCCTCTCTCTTTAATTCTCCCTGCCACCTCTAAACAATGCCACTGGTTGTTTCTCTAACTGTGTTGTAATATCAGACTCTTTCCCTCTCTCCCTCCCTCCCCAGAATACAGATTGTATTTCATATCCGGTGAGGGGTTGAGCTTAGCTGTGATTGGGAAATAAATGACTCATGGTTGCTGTAGCTGTTAGGGGTATCCCTGGATGCAACATTCAAGACGTATATGTATCCATGTACAAACACACGACTTACCCAACCATGTTGCTGCTGTCAGTGATCTGTGATGAAGTCAGGAATCCTAGTTTCTCCAGACAACTGCACCAGGGACAGAGAGAGTTAACATAACAAGATGTTAACATGACAAGATGACTCCTCAACCAGAGACAGAGAGATTTAACATAACAAGATGACTCCTCAACCAGAGACAGAGAGAGTTAACATAACAAGATGACTCCTCAACCAGAGACAGAGAGATTTAACATAACAAGATGTTAACATGACAAGATGACTCCTCAACCAGAGACAGAGAGAGTTAACATAACAAGATGACTCCTCAACCAGAGACAGAGAGAGTTAACATAACAAGATGACTCCTCAACCAGAGACAGAGAGATTTAACATAACAAGATGTTAACATGACAAGATGACTCCTCAACCAGAGACAGAGAGAGTTAACATAACAAGATGACTCCTCAACCAGAGACAGAGAGATTTAACATAACAAGATGTTAACATGACAAGATGACTCCTCAACCAGAGACAGAGAGATTTAACATACCAAGATGTTAACATGACAAGATGAAAAAGATGAATAACATAATTCACATCAGTAAGAGCAACAAGACATTTCAATCATGCGAGTGACAGGACAGGTACTAAGGGGGACACACGCTTCTTGGTACACTGACAGCGCAGGAGGCTGGTGGCACGTTGATTGGTTGAGGACGGGTTCGTGGTAACGACTGGACCGGAATCAGAGGAATGGTATCCAATACATCAAACATGTGGGTTTTCCCTGCGGTTGATACCATTCGATTGACTCCATTCCAGCCATTATTATGAGCCGTTCTCCCCTCAGCATCCTCCACTGACTGACAGGTTTGACAGACTTTTTTTGGTTTGATGAGGTTAAATCTGAGGCTTTAATGTTCAACTTTAACTTATAGTTCAACGTCAAAACACAGCCGTTTTTATCTCAACGTCAAATCATTTCTGGGTAAAAATTAAGTATTTTATGACTATTTTATATTAAAATGGTACAAAAAAAAAACAAATAAAAACAAAAATAACAAATAGTTTCTCGAGCAAGAATTTTTCTAGGACTGTCTGGGAGCTTCCTGAGTGGGGCGGGGAAAACTGAAAATGAGCTGTTATTGGTAGAGAGGTTTGAAACTCCCTTTCTTATTGGTCTATTAGCTCATTTACAGCCTAATGATGTCACAAGGCAGGCCAAAACTCCATCCCAGCCAAAACAGGCTGAAATGTCAGGCAGTCTTTTCAAAACAGCTCTTACACTTAAAGGGCATTATCCTTTTTTTCTCTCACAATTTCACAGTATTATTCCAACCACATACTGTGGAAATATATATATATATATATCGTTTTTGACTTCACTAGGCCTTTAAACTTTGATTAAATACACATAGTGAGAAAGTCATTTTCAATGGCCACAGATAAAGATTTGGTCCCCATGCCACTAGCTACCTCTCCGGTGGTTCTCACTGATCAGACTGGACTGGAGGGGTGACCCTCTCTGATTCAGAGGGGTTGGGTTAATTAAATGTGGAAGACACATTTCAGTTGAATGCATTCAGTTGTACAACTGACTTGGTATCTCCCTCTTTCCCTCCAATAATGTTTAAAGTTAGGATTGGGGGGAGGGGAAACGGATCCTAGATCTGTTCCTAGGGGCCCCGGAGCCGGTGACGCTCAGGCCCAAAACAACCACAACTCAACATCGCCACCTAGAGGTTGGAACAACACATGTCATCTTCACTTGGTCAACGTCGGATCACAAATCAAATAAAAATATGTTTTTTTATTTTTTTATTTTGACGTGCTCAGGTGTAAACGGTACAGAGAAATGTTTACTTAAAGAATTCACATATTTCGTCTACAAACTATATAAATATCAATTGTGTATGTTTGTTGTCAATTATGATTTCACATCATCCTCATTATTGTGTTTTAATTTGTGTGAATGCATTGCCGTTTCAAACCCACTTCATTCAGAAATGCATTTCAAAATAATTTGTTGACAAACTAACGTACCAAAATCAATCATGTTGCCCATGGCGACATGCCAGGACAACCTGACCGGCCTTAGTTTCCATGGAGATTGGAAGAACAGGTATTTATTCATGTTTGTACGTTTCAGTCTGTTGTAAGGTTGTGTGTGTATGTGTATGTGTGTGTGTGTGTGTGTGTGTGTGTGTGTGTGTGTGTGTGTGTGTGTGTGTGTGTGTATGTGTGTGTGTGTGTGTGTGTGTGTATGTGTGTGTGTGTGTGTGTGTGTGTATGTGAGACATCCTTTTGTGCAATGTGTTTGTTGTGATATAGTGCTGTGTAAATGCTAACGTTGTTAGGACAGGCCGAAGACCCTGTTCATCCATTATAACATTACCAGACTGAGACACCTACTGGGGAAACAGTGATACTGCATCACCAATTCAGGTGATTTTTCTACTGGTCCTGTCCCAAATAGCAGTCTATTCCTTATGCCCATAGGATCCTGGTCTAAAGTAG
>NC_048593.1:42040212-42047712 GCF_013265735.2 Oncorhynchus mykiss
TGCACTTCACAAAATAGATGGCATCATGAGGGAGAAAATTATGTGGATATATTGAAGCAACATCTCAAGACATCAGTCAGGAAGTTAAATCTTGGTCGCAAAATGGGTCTTCCAAATGGACAATGACCCCAAGCATACTTCCAAAATTGTGGCAAAATGGCTTAAAGTCAAGGTTTTGGGTTGGCCATCACAAAACCCTGACCTCAACCTATAGAACATTTGTGGGCAGAACTGAAAAAGCGTGTGCGAGCAAGGAGGCCTACAAACCTGACTCAGTTACACCAGCTCTGCCAGGAGGAATGGGCCAAAATTCACCCAACTTATTGTGGGAAGCTTGTGTAAGGCTACCTGAAACGTTTGACCCAAGTTAAACAATTTAAAGGCAATACTACCAAATACTAATTGAGTGTATGTAAACTTCTGACCCACTGGAAATGTGATGAAATAAATAAAAGCTGTTATTCTGACATTTCACATTCTTAAAATAAAATGGTGATCCCCACTGACCTAAAACAGGGAATTTTTACTAGGATTAAATGTCAGAAATTGTGAAAAATTTTCTGGCGCAGGCGTTCCGCTAGCGACCCACCTTGACAACATCCGGTGAAATTGCAGGGAGCGAAATTCAAATTACAGAAATAGAAACGTAACATTCATGGAAATACAAGTGTCATACATCAAAATAAAGCTTAACTTCTTGTTAATCTAGCCGCTGTGTCAGATTTTTTAAAAAGCTTTACGGTGAAAGCACACCATGCGATATCTGAGGACAGCGCCCCGCATTCAAAAGCTTGAAAAACATTTTTCAACCAGGCAGTTGCGACACGAAAGTCAGAAATAGCGATATAAAAAATGCCTTACCTTTGAAGATCTTCTTCTGTTTGCACTCCAGAAGGTCCCAGCTACATCACAAATGGTCCTTTTGTTCGATAAAGTCCTTCTTTATATCCCCAAAAACTCAGTTTAGCTTGCGCGCTTCATTCAATAATCCACTCTGTTTCCCTCCTTCAAAATGCATCCAAAATTAATCCCAAACCTTACCAATAAACTTCTCCAAACAAGTCAAACAACGTTTATAATCAAACCTCAGGTACCCTAATACGTAAATAAATGCTAAAATTTAAGACGGAGAATAGTTATTGTCTCTGAAAACACTACAGCCAAAATGGGAGCCACCTAGAAAAACTACAAATTCTAGCAAATTTTTCCAAAAACAAGCCTGAAACTCTAAAGACTGTTGACATCTAGTGGAAGCCCTAGGAACTGCAATCTGGGAGGTTTTCGCCTCAAAATAAACATGACAGCCATTGGAAACTACTGGTAGGCTGAACATTTTGGATGGTTTCTCCTCTGGTTTTCACCTGCCATATCAGTTGTGTTATACTCAGACATTATTTTAACAGTTTTAGAAACTTTAGAGTGTTTTCTATACAAATCTACCAATTATATGCATATCCTAGCTTCTGGGCCTGAGTAACAGGCAGTTTACTTTGGGCACGCTTTTCATCCAGACGTCAAAATAGCTAAGGTATGTAAACTTCCGTCTTCAACTGTAAATACCGATGTATTAGACGTTAGAAGTTCAAAACAGCGAGTGCAGGCTATTGAATAATTTTCATGTTAATTTGGATGGGGGGGGGGGGGGGGGGGGGGGATTTAAAGACAATCAATCTAATCCAGAGTAGGGCCTATAGTCTACAATAGAACATCAGTGCTTGAACTTGTAAAGCGGCTGTTTGTGATTTGTCGGATATAAAGTCAGGTGGTTTCTTTGCATCCAATGGCAGTGTAGGCAATAAGGGGGAGGAGCTGCTTGTGGAGGACAGCTCTAACACAGTTCCCGCCTCCGACGTCACCAACACAACCGCTGTGCAGGTGTCGACCAATCTGATTGATGGATCGTGGCAGATGTTTGGATCCTGTTGTGTCAATCACTCAGAATCAGTCTGTTGCAATAGTGGGGAAAAAGTACCCAGTTGTCATACTTGAGTAAAAGTAAAGATAACTTAATAGAAAATGACTCAAGTAAAAGTGAAAGTCACTCAGTAAAATACTGCTTGAGTAAAAGTCTAAAAGTATTTGGTTTTAGATATACTGAAGAATCAAAAGTAAGTGTTTGCTAAAATATACTTGAGCATCAAAAGTAAAAGTATAAATAATTTCAAATTCTAAATTAGGCACCTTTTATTCAATTTATTTATGGATAGTCAGGGGCACGTTCCAACACGAAGACATCATTTACAAACAAACCATTTGTGTTTAGTGAGTCAGCAAGATCAGAGGCAGTAAGGATGACCAGGGATGTTCTCTTGATATGCAGGTGAATTGGAACATTTTCCTGTCCTGCTAAGCATAAAAAAATGTAACTAGTACTTTTGGGCGTCAGTGAAAATGTATGGAGTAAAAAGTACATTATTTTATTTTTGTAATATAGTGAAGAAAAGTAAAACTTGACAAAAATATAAATAGTAAAAACATACTTAAGTATTTTTACTTAGTACTTCACACCACTGGTCAATTGCCACACTCACTCATTACCTTGGGCCTCGGGGCTGTGTGTGTATGTATGTGTGTGAGACATTTCACAACAGGTTTCTATATTTCAACTGATTGTTTGAATGACTTCTGATTGGTTAATCATTCTTCAATCTTTATTTCGCAACAAAGCATCCTTCACTCATGCTGCCAAACATACTCTTGTAAAACTGACCATCCTACCGATCCTCGACTTCGGCGATGTCATTTACAAAATAGCCTCCAATGACCTACTCAATAAATTGGATGCAGTCTATCACAGTGCCATCCGTTTTGTCACCATAGCCCCATACACTACCCACCACTGCGACCTGTACGCTCTCGTTGGCTGGCCCTCGCTTCATACTCGTCGCCAAACCCACTGGCTCCATGTCATCTACAAGACCCTGCTAGGTAAAGTCCCCCATTATCTCAGCTCACTGGTCACCATAGCAGCACCTGCCTGTAGCACACGCTCCAGCAGGTATATCTCTCTAGTCACCCCCAAAACCAATTCTTTCTTTGGCCGCCTCTCTTTCCAGTTCTCTGCTGCCAATGACTGGAACGAACTGCAAAAATCTCTGAAACTGGAGACTCATATCTCCCTCACTAGCTTTAAGCACCAACTGTCAGAGCAGCTCACAGATTACTGCACCTGTACATAGCCCACCTATAATTTATCCCAAACTACCTCTACCTTTCTCTCTACTTTGCACTTTCTTCCACTACAAATCTACCATTCCAGTGTTTTACTTGCTATATTGTATTTACTTCGCCACCATGGCCTTTTTTGCCTTCCCCCTTATCTCACCTCATTTGCTCACATTGTATATAGACTTATTTTTCTACTGTATTATTGAGTGTGTTTGTTTTACTCCATGTGTAACTCTGTTGTTGTGTGTCAAACTGCTTTGCTTTATCTTGGCCAGGTCGCAATTGTAAATGAGAACTGGTTCTCAACTTGCCTACCTGGTTAAATAAAGGTGAAATAAATAAAAACAGGCCCATTAACTCATGATTTTAAATTCACTGTGAAAAATAGCACTTGGAGACTAAAGTGGTTGTTTAGAAATGTTATTTCTGGCCAAGGTGGGATTCAAACTGGGGACTTTGGATCCACTCTTTCACTTTGGATGAAAGCATCTTGTTAATGGTATATATTATCATATTAACTGTGAGTGAGATCAAAAGACAAAATAAGGCTGAGGTAGAAAGACCGTTTTATTACATAAAAATGACACTTAAGATAACAAATTAAAAATGTTTTTTTCAAGTGGGACGGTAGTATATTCTGTTGTACGCATGTGTTTCACACCTGAGATCATGTACACGTTAAAAAGGAGAGCTGTGTTTTGGTCTTGTACAAAGACCATTTTTTTTATCTGGATCTGTGAAGAATTAAAGTGGTATGATGTGCATACGTGGTTCACTTACTGTGCCTCTCAAATGGGCACCCTATTCCCTATGAAGTGCACTACTTTATACCAGGGCCTACGAGGCTTTGGTCAAAAGGAGTACACTACGTAGGGAATAGGGTACGATCTGGAACAGTTTTAAAACAATAAGCCTCTCAGCCCCACAGAGACAGAGAGAAAGGTCTCCCATCCAAGGTTAAGTGCATGTTTACCTTGGGCAGTTCATTAAAAGAGCGGTCACTCTCAAATAGGAGTAGCTCACTTTAAAAATGAAATAAGATCAACACAAATACTAAAAAAAAAATAAAGACAAATCCTCTATCCTCCCCTCATTAAGTATATGTTCCTGGACAGGAGTCCTGTTCCTCCAAGGTGGCTCATCTCCTCTCCCCAAAGCGCCTGAAGAAAGACACAATCCCAGAGCTACTGTTCTGCCTCTCCAAGGGTTTATGAGCCTCTGTAGCAAACCCCGTCTCAGTCTCAGCACCAACTGGGGCCCACAGTGCGGTACGTCTCTGGAACAGGTCCCCAAGGCGGAATCTGAATCCTGGAGCCTGGCTGCCTCCAGTCTCATCCAGGGAGAGAGAGCGGAGCATGGGGCCCTGGGACAGAGCTCTCTGACTGGGGCAGTCAGGCAGGGACATGGGCCCCCTACCTGCTTCTCCATGGAGGTCTGAGGGTCCCTCCATAGCCCTCATCCTCCCCAGCAGCACCAGAGGGGGGCAGGTGGCAGTGGAAGGGTGGGAGGCGGTGGAAGGACGGGTGGGGGTGGTAGGGCGGGTGGGGGTGGGGGGCAATGACCAGACACCATCATCAAGGCCATCGTCGGCGCTGGGGGCGAAGAAGGAGTGTCGTCGGTGGGGGGTTTGGTTTTGGGGTGAGATGTGGGGGCTGAGGATGGTCCAGGGAGAGCCCAGGTTCCCCATGCTGTTACAGAGAGCCAGGTCTACCTCTCTCATCTCCCTGGGGTGAGGGGTGGAGGGTTGCGAAATAGGGTTGGGGTGGAGAGGGTGAGGTGTGTTGCGTTGGGGGGTGTGGTTTTGGGGGACGAGGCTCGCTTTGTCACCCAACTCTGGCAGTTCAGAATGTTCTAGGTCAGCAGATAGCCTGCCTCGGCCAGTCTGGTAGTGAAGCATCTTCCTGGACACGACACGCATCCTCTGCACCTCTTCCTTCTCCTCCTCCTCCTGGGTGGGGGGTGTGTGTTGGCGAGGGGACAGGCTGCGGCGGCCACAGCTCTTACTGGTCCGTTTCTGGTCGATGGACGACAGGCTGCGGCGGCCACAGCTCTTACTGGTCCGTTTCTGGTCGATGGACGACAGGCTGCGGCGGCCACAGCTCTTACTGGTCCGTTTCTGGTCGATGGACGACAGGCTGCGGCGGCCACAGCTCTTAGGGGTCCGTTTCTGGTTGATGGAATAGGCTCTATTTGACCCAAAACATCTCCACTGGTCCCCTGGGGTCGCTGCCTCCCCCTCGTTTTCCTTCTCCTTCTGCTCTGAAGGGGGGTCCAGATAGGAGTCCTCCTCCACCCCCCCATCCAACCTCTCCACCACTGCATCAGGGCTACCCAGCTCCCTGGACCAGCCCTCCCCTCTCTTCTTCTCCCTCTGCCCCTGGTCCTCCTGGTCCTTCCTGGGTGTCACCACACCTGCCTCCCCACCCAGGGTGCTCCCTCCTGGTCTGGTGAACCGGCTAGGCCCTGGATCAGCTCTAGTCTCTGGCTCATCGGCCAGGGGGTTGGACTTGGGGCAGAGTTCAATGGGCGAGCCCCCGATGGGGGACAACATCACAGGGGGGAGGTGGTGGCGTCTGCGCCTTGCCGGGCCCCTGGGGTGTATGGTGGTCAGGAAGCTGTGGAGGATAGACTCCATGGCAGAGCCAGGCCCGGCGGGCTCCAGGTCAGAGCAGGTGGCAGTGGAACGACGCTTGGCCACATTACAGAACCTCTCCCTCTGCCTGCGTCTCAGCTCGGCTGCCTCACGCTCACGGTTCTCCTGATTGGGAGGAGAGACACAGTGATGGAGGTTAGAGAGCGAGAGAGAGAGGCATGGGGAGGAAAGGAGCGAGAGCGAGCGAGGCATGGGGAGGAAAGGAGCGAGAGCGAGCGAGAGGCATGGGGAGGAAAGGAGCGAGAGCGAGCGAGAGGCATGGGGAGGAAAGGAGCGAGAGCGAGGCATGGGGAGGAAAGGAGCGAGAGCGAGAGAGAGCGAGAGAGCGAGAGAGGCATGGGGAGGAAAGGAGGGAGAGCGAGAGAGAAGATGGAAGGGTGTGAGTGGGCTAAAACAGAGTTGGGCGGGGTGGTTGTGTTTGAGTGACCCAATATTCAACTAAATGTGGACAGATGGACAGTGGGCTGATGGACAGTGCCTGTCACTGTGAAGACCACTATATTCTTTAGGAAATTCAGACTGTCCCAGATTATTCATCATCATCATCATGTGTTAACGTGTCACCTAGGGCAGCAACATTTCAAGTTTTATAGTCACATGCACTAGTACAGTGAAATTCCTTTCTTGCTCTTTCCCAACAATGCACTAATCAATAGTACTATCAAAACAAATGAATACAAAAGCCAAGTTCACTTTCCCGAAATTCCCCAGTTTTCCAGAAATCCTGGTTGGAAGATTCCTGGAATTACAAAGGAATAAGCAGGAATCTTCCAACCAGGATTTTCTGTGGGGAGAAAATAGCAGTGTAGAAAAGTTAACAGGGATTTTTTCAAACCTAATGTGTTCTGTCTCACCTGAACAGCCCTGTTGAAGCGCTCACAGAATGAGTGGAATATGGAGCAGCAGACCTCCAGTCGAAACGTGGCTGGGTCTTCACAGAAATACTCTGCCACAGCTTGGCTCAGGGAGTTGAGGTTCAACAGACAGGCCTGGAGGTCAGCCAGCCTGGCCTCCGCCCTCTGACAAGACAGAGACACACACACACACACACACACACACACACACACACACCACTAGGTTAGGGAGAAAGAAAATATTTACAGGAAAACTACTGGGGTTGAAAGCAGCATTAGAACAGAGTGGGAGAGAGAGAACAGAGTGGGCGAGAGAGAACAGACGTCGAACAGAGTGGGCGAGAGAGAACAGACGTCGAACAGAGTGGGCGAGAGAGAACAGAGTGGGCGAGAGAGAACAGAGTGGGCGAGAGAGAACAGAGTGGGCGAGAGAGAACAGAGTGGGCGAGAGAGAACAGAGTGGGCGAGAGAGAACAGAGTGGGCGAGAGAGAACAGAGTGGGCGAGAGAGAACAGACGTCGAACAGAGTGGGAGAGAGAGAACAGACGTCGAACAGAGTGGGAGAGAGAGAACAGACGTCGAACAGAGTGGGAGAGAGAGAACAGACGTCGAACAGAGTGGGAGAGAGAGAACAGACGTCGAACAGAGTGGGAGAGAGAGAACAGACGTCGAACAGAGTGGGAGAGAGAGAACAGACGTCGAACAGAGTGGGAGAGAGAGAACAGACGTCGAACAGAGTGGGAGAGAGAGAACAGACGTCGAACAGAGTGGGAGAGAGAGAACAGACGTCGAACAGAGTGGGAGAGAGAGAACAGAGTGGGAGAG